>NC_048898.1:15514345-15803898 GCF_011077185.1 Oxyura jamaicensis
GGAGGACGAGGAGGATGAGGACGGCGGCGGCCCGGCCCCGGGGGGCGGCGGGGGAGAGCGGGGCGGCGGGCGGCCGGCAGCCACCTGTGCGGGCCCGGCGGGACCCCGAGGGGCCCCCGCGGTGCCGGCGGCGGTGGCACAGGGGGGGCGCGGGGCGAGGTGCCGGGCCGTGAGGGCTCGTTCCCCGCGGGCTCCCGGCCCCTGGGCTCCCGCCCCTGGGCCCGAAGCACGCTGGCGGTGGCGATGAAGCGCCGGGCGCCGCCGTTTGCCCACGCCGGGGCGAGCTGCCTGCCCGCCGCCGGGGTTAGAGGCGGGCTCGCGTCGCCCGTCTGAATGCAGCCGCGAGTCCCAGGGCGGCACAGCGGGCTTCTTTGTGACAAACCGCGCCGAGGAAGCGTTCGGAGCGGTTAGCTGTGCGCGCCTGCCGCGCTGGGTTGCGTGGCCCTGAGGTAAACTGGAAGCACCCGACGCGTTTTTCAAGTCATGTGCGGCCAGCTCGGTTATCTGCAGTAACTGGGCTGGGGAGTGTTGGATGGCTGAAGAACCGCGGTAGTGCTGCTCCAGTGGCACACCTTGGTACGAAAACAGCCTGAGAGCCACAAGTATTTACAAGCACAGCGTCAGCCCCATGTGCTTGTCCATCAGGCTGGTACCCTGCGTCCCCCCAACAAGCTGCCTCAGGGCTGTGTCTCCACGGTGGGAGTAGAGCCCCCAGGACAGGAGCTCAGGGACAGCTGAGGTGCTAGATCTGCACCTGGCTGGGTGGCGTTTCTGCACCCGGCTCCTCAGTGCCACTGCCTGATCCAGTTACTGATCCGGCTCCTGGCAGGCTGGACCTGGAAGATCTCACTAGCCTGTACTTCACGCCGCACAGAAGCAGTTGTGCTACACTAAGGGCTCAGCTGGTTCCAAAAGCAGCCGAACTCCGCTAGGCCTGCTCTGAGCCAGTGGAAAAACTCCCTGCTAGGATCTGGCAACCAGCATAAAATATTCTAAAACTTTGCCACTGTCAGCAGCTGTGAACATGGATGTATCTCATAGCGTTATTGTTTAGTACACTTACTGTTTTCTTTTCAAATCTTTTTTTCTCACCCCAAATTGTTCTTTCTTCTCATTTTTCCCCTTTAGGTTTTCCTTTTTCCCTAAATCCATGGTATTACCCTCTTTGCTGCTGCTTCTCTAACATGTTTTCCTTTTGCATCTCTCCTTCCTCTATTTTGATATTTTTTCAGCCTATATAAGGGTTTTTTGTCCATCTGTATGATTTTGACCTATGAATCACTGGAAATTTCAGAAGGCAATGTAAACGAGCTGCAGAGCAGGGACACAGAGCAGTACTAGTGTCACATCTTTGTCCGAGCTTTCGCTCCAGTCACAGAAACCACTGTTGCTGTTGGGCTCCCGAACCTGGCGTCAGAGCGGGGACCGGGCCAGTGCTGCCCTCTGGGGAGGGAGTTTTGGGGCACCGGGCAGCAAAATGGGGATATGGTGCAGAAAAAAGCTGAGAATTGCTGTTTTAAGATTTAGAGTAATACCTGTGAGTGTTTATCAGTCCAGAAGTGCATATACTGTAAGCCATGTGTTTTCGGCAGTATCCAGTAGTTGCAGCGATGGTGCTGCCTGCTGCATGGTTTTTGTGTAAGGCACGCTTTAGTGTCCTGGTGCCTAACCTTGCATCGATGACCTGGCAAAAATAAACAGACTGAGCCTGGTTTTATATTAGCATTTCTATGGTTCCTTAAAAAAAAATGGAGGGAGAGCGGATATCCAAATGCAGATGAGGCCCTGATGTGGCCTGAACCACAGCATATCTCCTCGTTACTGTGCCCTGTGTGAGGGGTTTAAATGCCTATCTCTGATCTCTCTGTGGTGTATCTGGAATATGCAGTGGTTCTCAGAGCAGAGCTGCATAGATAAGATAATCTGTTTCATTTTAATTGGCAGAGTTGTTTACACATGATCTCTCACTCATTTTCCTCTTTTAAAGGAATCTGTCCCTGATTACAGCTCAGGTCAAAATCCCTCAGCACTCACAGCAAATCTCTTCTAATTGGTCTCATTTACCTCTCATAAGGTTGTGTTTAAATTCTCTCTCTTCTCAAATCCTTCTTCCCAGCCTGTAACAAAATTTATTACGGGGTATTTTATAGACGAGGGAAGAGCCTCTGGCTGTCAGCAGCCTATGCAGCGCGTCGCGTTTCCAGCCCAAGAGGCAGCCGCAGCGCGGTTTGGGGTGCCAGCAGTGATGCGGCAGCAGCACACACACAGTTGTGGCGGGGCTGCTGGGTGCGAGCGCTGCTGCTTCTGGAAATAATTGGGGTGAATGCTCCCGCTTGTTGTCTCCGCTCCTCTAGCCTTCACGTAGGCACTGCCGATGCAAGGGTCTCGGAGTTCAATTTTTCCCTTTCTAGCTGTCTTTCCAGTCTCGGTGATTGAGTGTAAATACCGCTGAGTTGCTGCTGCTGTCTGCGAGGACAGGCTTTGAACAGCTCAGAACTGGCAGAAGCCTGGTGCTGGGAGCTTATTTTTAGAAGGCCCAGAGCAACATTAGCTGCCTTTGTAAAACGTGCTGTGATTTTCCCGAGCGTGGTCGCTTTGGTTAATTGAACGTAACGCGAAGAGATGAAGCTCTGCCTTTCATTATGCCTGTGCTGAGGTGCTTCACCTCTGGCCTGCGCCAGCCCGGTCTGCAGGCACAGCACACGCCTGGTCTCAGCGCTGATTTCAGCTCTGGAAATCTCAGAGGCTGTGTTTTCTGTGAGCTGTGCCCACTGCCCTTGTGCTGCTGGTTTTCCCACTGCACCGACATCAGAAGGAAACATGAGCTGCTGCTGGAGCCGCCCCAGCCCGGATCCCAGGCCATGGTACAGCAGCTCAGGTACTTCTGTGTTGCTGCTGCTGCTCTCCAGCAGCAATCTCCAGCAGAGCTGTGCACAGCTGCCTCTTAAATTGCCTCCGAAAGACTGACTGGAGTATGTACATCAGAGCCCTAGCTGTTTGGTCTGCATAGCAGTATTTGAAGGTCTCGGGCCCCTGGCAGTTACTGTTTGGGGACGTTTTTTCAATGTAGGCCAATATCCAGAAAGGACGTGCTACAGGTCGCTAGACTGGATCCGTATGTGCCCTATTAAAAATGCAGTAGAAACCTGTAGATGTGCGTGATGAATTAATTTCTACATCAGGAAGATATCTATCCTCCATCATGTTATTGCCTGCTGTAATATTTTTAGTAAGCTAACTGATCACCCAGCGAAGGCGAGGTGGCTGATAAGATTGTGAAATGCAGCCTGGGCCTTCTCAAAATATTTGTGGCTTTTACTGGATAAGGTCACAAGATCCGTTTTCACAGAAGCAGGAATTGGTGTTTGCTTGTTTTTTAAAGCGGCCCAAACTCTCCAAACGAGAAGAGGGATGGTCACGGTCTGTCTCTATATATAGACTCGGCCTGCTTTTGATTTCGTTGAGTAAAATGAATAGCACAAAATAAATAAGAACAGCTTCACACAGCACTTGCACATGTGCTAACAACACTGAGGTGATGTTCAGAAATACCTGTCTCTTAACTGCGTTCGTAGCTGCGAGTAACCAGTGCTGTCCTTCCTGCTG
Organism: Oxyura jamaicensis; assembly: GCF_011077185.1. Taxonomy (NCBI): domain Eukaryota; kingdom Metazoa; phylum Chordata; class Aves; order Anseriformes; family Anatidae; genus Oxyura; species Oxyura jamaicensis. The sequence goes on from NC_048898.1 coordinate 15,517,952, forward strand.
GGGTTGCAAACGCTAAATATCAACAGTGTTTGCGCCTGTTCTCAGGCTGAAACGTTAATACCTTAACTTAGCCTAAAATACTGCACGCTGTCTTTCCGGACGCGGAAAGGAGAAACATGTTTTGTCCTCTCCTTGGTGTATGGGGCGTGGGCAGATCCTACTGCCGGCCCTGAGTGAGTAACCCCCCAGTTACCATCTCCAGCGCCTGGGGCAGTGCTTTGTGTGCGGGGTGGAAGTGAGGGAGCAGGACCAGAATACAGCTGTACTGCACCAGTCTGATCTGTTTTCTTCCTGGGCTGCAGTGCATTATTCTCATTATTCTGAATTGGCTTTTTCTTCCTTTTTGTCCCTTTGGAAGTGTGTACGTTTGTGGCAAAGGCTGTACGGGGCATTCCCTGCAAAGCAAGAGCCAGCAGAGGCTGTTCCCAGCCTACCTCCCTGCTCACATGAGGAGACGAGGGCTTGTGGGCACCTCCTCAGGGAGGGAGGGTTTCCCCAGGAGGGGAGAAAGTAGGACACGACACCGTGTGTGATAAACGACATGCCAATGGGTCGTGGCCCTCCCCGGGCCTGGGGACCACTGCTGCTTTTATTTATTGATGCGCAGTTGTCCTTTGTATCCAGCAGCTCTCTTGGGAGCTGGGTTGGCATAGATAATGCAAGAAGGAAGAAGGGAAGAGGGACAGTGAGATGACAATTTTATCCCTCCATCCTTCATCTCTTTTTTTGCAGTTCTAGTCTGCCATCTGGTCTTCCTCCTGTCTTTCCCTGGTCTCACACATCCTTCGTTTCTGCACCAGAAACTTCCCAAGAAGACGGCTTTCCTCTGAGTGGTTCTTGTTGGGAGGCCTGCATGTCAGCACTGTTAGGTTATGTGGTGGAGCAGCTTGGTTTTCTTTGGTCGTGTTTAGTCTTATGGTTCTGGATGATTCCATTAGTCTAATATTTTATTGGTCTTTCAGCTTGTCTCTAATTACTGCTAATTTGTTTGGCTGTACTTCTGCAGTAAAATCAGAGTTCACATGTGGATTTTTGAGCTCTTCATCAGATATTAACTCTTAAATTTTCAATCACTTTGGTATAAATTCTTTAAAGGAAATAGTGGGATGACAGGCCCTAGCTGTGATAATCTCCAAGTAATAGAGATCAATTTAGAAAACAAACAAGTGCAGATTTGCTTCAGAAAGTTTAGAAGAACCCCAGAAGATTTTGTAAAGGTGTATTTTTCTCTTACAAGTTTCTTACTAAACAGCTTTGCATTAGCTCTCAGCCTGACTTGATGCTTTTGAGCACACAGGAAATTTCACATCAGAAAGGGCTTTCAGGACAGTTAATTTAATCATCTCAGGGCTGATGAGGGTTGCAGAGTGATCTGACTGTACATAAAGGTCTACATCTGAGGTGTCCCCATCTGAGCTAGCCACTGTGTGTTCCTTTTGCATTAGGGCATAGCTCATTTCATCCTGAAGCAGAAGGCCACCTCTGGGGAGATGGATCATGTTCCTGAAGTCTTTTTTGTCTTCCTACCAAATATAATTGAGACCAAGGATGCTTGGTGCAGCTGTAGGAAATGTCAGCAGGACAGACGTCTAACAGGAGATACGCTGAACACCTCCCAGAGTGACACTAACTCGCTTCTCATCCTGGGCTCCTTTCGGTGCAGCACTTTTAATACCTTCACTGATAATTGATTTACGTAAATTTAACTCTTCTGAAATCAGCTCTCCTATCCATCTTCTTTACAGTGCTTTTTCTTCAGTTTTCTTCTTTTTGGGGGGTATTATTTCTGAGGTAGTGACTCTGTGCCACTCACCCTTCATTCTGAAAGCTTTTGCAAATGCCATGCTCTGCAACTGTTGATCACCTTTTTGCTCTTAGCTCTGTAGTTAAGTTGTTCAGCAGTCAGGGTCCCCCTCTAACTGGTAACCAGGTGCTGTGGTCCTGGCCAGCAGTGCCTGTTCCAGAGAAACCACACCAGGTGACAAGTAGGTCTTTGTTCCATACAGGATCCGAACAGCTGAGGTTATACTTGGCTCTGGGAACAAGCTGAATGTCAAAACGACCTGTAATGCCCTATGTGACATTCTTCAGCAAAGAGGCAGGCTTCTCTCCTGCCCTGTTTTGCGCTGTTGGAAGTTTTATTTACCAACAAATGCGTTCAGGTTTGGAACGGACCAGAATGGTGGCACATTGTTTCTAGGTCATTGCTTGAGAGGCATAAAATAATTTCACAGTGAGCTGAATACCTCTTAATATTTGATGGCCCAAGATGAATGAGGAGCCCAGTAGGACTGGGAACACAGTGCGAGCTGATGAAAGGCAGAAATTTTTGGTGGAGAAAAGGCTGATGTCTTGGCTGACTCCTTAGAACGTCGTCCTCTTCCACCTGTCATTGCCTTTGTCTTGATTGTGCTTCTCTTCTGGGGATCTTCTGTGCGGCCGTCTGTTCCCAGCGTAGCGATGTCCTTGAAGTGGCATCACTTGTGTCAGTTGAGGAGGTAGGGAACTGGAACCAGCAGCACACTGCTGTCACTGAACCCCTTGCCCTTCCAGTTATTGCAGGCTGGGAGATACAAAAAGAACAGGCAGAAACTAGTGAAGGCAGTGCATCGATCAGCACTGAATGAACGGCCTTGTGAGAGGACTGCTGGAGCTCCCTGACGCGTCAGCTTTTTGAACCCCCTTTCAGGAGAATGATACAAGAAATCGCAACATTGAACCTACCTTTTCAGTAGCATTAATGGGGTCTTGGGCTAGTCCAAAGGCTTCAAAGAGACAGATTCATTTCAGCATTGAAACCTGGCGTAAACTGCTAGTCTCCATGTCTAAATATTGTCCAGAGCACCTCTGAAACGTCAAGCCTTCCCTTCTCCATTTCAGTTACAAATCACATATTTTAATTTGTTACTTTTGATTTCCTTTTTTATTTTGTTTTCCTCTGCTTTAAATGTTCTGGATCCAGGCAGTGATCTTCATCTCTAACTGCATGTGCTTTACTTTTGGCTGAGTCATAATCATCTTCCTCATAAGCAGAGATCTGTCACTGTCTCCTGATTTGTTTTGTCTGCAGGCTTTCATCCATATCCTTTTATGTTCCCATTTCAGATCTGGCCGCTTGTATCAAAGCGTGGTGTGAACAAGTCTACTTCCCTGAGTCAAGGCTACCACGAAACGTGCTGTGATGTGTTAGCACCTATGGGTTAGTGTCGTGTGACAGCGTGGGAACAGGGGAGGTTTCCATGGCCCGAGTCCATAGAAAGACAGAGATTTCTGCAGGAAAACTTGTTTCGCCTCAGATGAAATAATGGTGTTTGCCTTTCCAGCATTACTTTTAAATACAGATTCCTCACTAACCACACGTGAGGGTACAGTGCCTGTGGTAGCGGGCAGAGCTAGGAGGTCTTGCGTGGTGGCTGTGGGCAGGTTAAGGATGAGCTAGTACTCAGAAATTGTCCTACTTGGAGCTGGCGTTACGTATAACATTTTTCTGAGGTTGTTACAGGTGATTCTTTTGCACGGTGTAGAGCTGTTGTATAATCACTGTACTCTTAAGTCCCTCGAAGCTTTTTCCCATTGCTAAATGCAAAGAGGGTGAAGATGCCCTTTGAACGTACTCCTCTTGATTTACATTTAGGCTGCTGCTGCTGAAAAGCAATCCCGTCCTATGCTGACCCTTCTCAATGTTGGCACAAGCTCTCAGAAAGCAGGATCAGGAAACTGATGGGGAATTTAAAATAAACAGAACAAAACAAGCCTTCTTTTTTCCTGTGCTATTGTTCTATAACGTGTGTGCACTGTGCACGTGTGGGGGGGAGTTATTTTTCAGTTCATCAGTTGGAATCCCAGTCAGGCTCAAATGTTTTTGTGATGGCACACTGCAGAGTGCCTCAGGGACATGACGGGTTGATGAGGTGTCAGGGCTGCTCTCTTTGGAGGAGAGGAGAGGTGCAATCACCTAAATAAATACGTGCCAAATTATTATTTCTTACCTTTAGAGTATAATTTCATGTGGTGTAAGCTGAAGAGGATTCTTACACTACTTCTCTTTGCATCAGTCCAGCAAGTCCAGCAAAATTTTAAAATGTCAAATTTATCTAGGTTAGACATTGGTGATAATATAACAGTGGTGATAAATTCCAAAAGGGTGTCAGAAACAGGCAACGTAACAGAAGAGCTGCATGCCCAGCAGACTGTGAGCCAGAAACTACAGCTTCATGGCTTCCTGTTCTTCTCCACTTTTAATTGGGCAGTCAATTTATCTTATCAGTGATTTCCTATGAGGAGGAAGATGAAGAAATCAAAGCAGTAGGTGTTTCTAGAGGAGATGGAGTCAGAGGAAGAGGGAAGCAGTGACTTTGATCAAGGTGCAGACTAGACCCTTGGTCATGGGTTCTGCACTCGGGTTCCTGAATTGTACTCCAGGACCTTTCAGCTTCTCTGATGAGGAATGCTTCATTACCTTTACATTCCTGTGCAATTTACCAGACATGTTATGTCAGAAAACTAGTTAGGTTTGTGCAGATAGGTTCTTGGTTTGAGGTTTTTCTTTTCATGCCTTCTTAAAAAAGAGATGTTTCTGTGTTTTCCTCAACATCTTTTCCTACCCCCTTGCCGCTGACAGGCTGACCCACGGTGCTGTTCTGAACAGATCTTTGAGGACTGAAATTACTGTGTGTGCTCAGGCCCCTTCCCCTTCCTGCAATTATATCTTCCTGAAATGCATCCTGTACAAGGGTGAAGATCAGCCAGAGACAAGGCTGCAAGACAAAGCAGTGGGAGTTGATACAGTGTCTGTGCTGGAATTGAGGCTTTTCTTTAAGGGAGTGTCTGCAAACCATTTTGTCTTACAGTCTGTATTCAATAGTTCTAAAAAAGAATGAAGCTTAAATAAAAATTAAGACAAACACCTCTTCATAGTAGGTGTAGGGTGTAAACCACAAATGAAAGATTCTTTTTTTCCCCTGTCATCAAGCTTCATCTTCATCTGGAAAAAGCATTTGGTAGGCATGCAGAGCGTGTTCGGTCTTCGTTGGCTGGTGAGGTAGGAACCCCGTGCTTGTTCTACCAGGATGCGTTTGATGGCCTCAAGCTTTAGACAAGCATTGAGAGTTCTGTTTCTGTACTGCCTTCACAACCCTTTGGCACTTGTGTTACACAGCCTCTGCTGTTGTGTCTCTGTTGGGATGACAGAAATTGTTCCTGGGCCTGTATGAAGTTTCATCCTCCTTTGCAGTCAAGACCTTTTATGATAGCTGTCTTCCAGTGTAACTGTGAAACTGCTGATGAAGCTGGGGAAGTGGCTGCAAGGCTTGTGAGCACAGAGGTCAGACCTCTCACGATGGCCAGAATAAGAAAAAGGAGCTCACAGCCAAGTGAATGGAACGACCGTGTGTGCACAGACATTAGGGTACAATCTAGCACTCAAATCTCAAATTTAGATACCCTAGAATCAATTATACTTAGGTAATATTTGTAGTGAAGTCTTGCCATCTAACGTGATTCCACCTGACTGGAAGGAACAGAAAGAAGCAGCAAGAAATGCCTTGTTTCATGTGAAGTTGTGGGGACGGACTGGGTACTGCAGTGGATGAAATCCATTCGTAGTGCAAGGAGACTTCTCATGCCTTCCTTTTCCCAGGCTGAATCCACTGAAACTGCAGAAATAGAGATCAGTGGGGAGTATGAGGAAAAAAAGTGGACTTACAGTTAGTACTGATCTGAATCTTGCTCTGAGTCGGTAATACTCCTGTCCAGAGCAAAAGGCTCCTTGTTCTGTCACTGGCACCCAGGAGCGTATTAAACAGCGATGAGAAAATGTCACTTAAAACACTTACAAATATAAGTTAATTGTTAAAATTTTTGGAAATGGCAATTCTGGGAACCAGTACATGACAGCTATGAGTGAAGTAATTCTTCCTCTGTTGTGGTTGCTCGAGTATGGTCTCTCTCCTAGGGAACAAGTCATACTGTGCATTTTTTTGGCTTGGCAAACTTCCTGCCTAAGGTCAGCGTTCCCATTACCCTGGTAGCACAGCATCATCATGCTTTAAATGTACTAACTGCAGAGGTTATAAATGACTACTGATTTTTGAATGCTGCAATATTTAAGTATTCAGCTTGAAGCATTTTATTAAAGGGGCCTCATTACCCAGAGAAGGCGCCAAGTGCTTTACAAATTCTGTGCCTGTTTAATGTAGCTCATATTGGGCATAGCTAATCACTACTGAGGCTTAAAACCTTTAGTGCATCTGGGAGCAGGTAGCTATGAGGCTGAGCAGAGGAATCCCCTTTCTCTTTCCTCTTCAATAAGAGCTCTTTCTTGACACAGAGGTCCAATTGCTGCTGTTTCTTGTATAGAGTGCAGGGCATAGCAATATGTGGGCAGCAAACTAATGCAAAGTACTCTCCTGTCTAGTGTTTCATTGTTCGTTCTGCCTGAGGCTTTGCAACCTTGGTCTTTTTTAGTTAAAGTCTTTAAACAATGGATTATCTGTTTTCACAGGCTTTAGAGGATTTGCAATAGCAGTTACCCTTAGGCATTTGGCTCAAGATTACAGCAATAAATAGGTTCACCAGAGCCCCCCCAGCCCTTCCAAGAGCCAGACGGTCATAAGATTTGCCCCTGCCATATTTTTCTACTTCCAAGTCCAGTGAAGTGTGTCAGCCTCTTACCAACTTGAGATAAACCCTGTTCTTTCTGACCATTTGTACTCAGATGGTTTGTGAGAAAAGGAGGATGTGTGTGGTAAGGTTGGGAGCACCCTCGTTCTACTCACAGGCCCCTCATCCTTGCTGGTATGTTGGCTTTACTACATTACCAATATGCATTTTCCTGGAGATCAGAGACCTGTTTTGAGAGTCAGCTTTGGTTTTTGTCCCCAATGCCCAGCAATCTGAACATTTCATACAGCTTTAAAGTGTTCAATTTGGAATGTAACTTCAGTCAATATTGATATTTCTGATCTTTATGTGCCAGCTGCTATTTTCCTGAAAGAAGGTGCTGGGACTGTAAGGCCCCACAGCTGAGATTACAAACCAGTTGCCACCCAGTTGTGATATCTGACGTGGCAATTTCTGCAAGAGCACTTCCTGATTGCTTTGTTTAAACAGGGACTGTAATGTTTTCCTCTGTTACTATGAGATCTAAAGTAGTTTACAGTTATCAGACATTCTGCTGTGTTGCTTTGGAGAAAGATGTCAGCTGTCAGAAGGAGACCCAAAAGTCAGTTCTAATAAAAAGCTACATTTTCTATAGCAGTTTATTTCTGGTTAGAAGAGCTGTTCATTGTATGACTTTGCATGGGCTGTGCTTTGCACAATGGGACTTTCTTCTAAAGAGCAGTTTCATCTCGGGAAAGTTCATTGCACAGAGAGATCTGTGACGTCCGTACATCCGAGGGCCTGTGAAGATTTCCACCCCAACAGATTCTATTGATTTTTCGGCAAACGCTATTTCTCAGCCTTCTGAGCTGTTCTTATCACACAGCATCGTGCTGCTCGTCACAATTAAACAGCATGTGCCGTTTGGCCGCTGGCTTTATCAAAAGACCCTCCCATTGCATGTACACAAATTGGAAGAGGAGATAATTTGATTCTCTTCAGAAGGTTTTTTTACTTGCTTCATTTTTTTTCTTCCTGTCAGTGAGTAATGATGAGCATTTACTAAATCATACTATGTTTTCAAAGTACATAATACACGTTACCTTTGTCTTGGAAAACTTTGGGTTTACTTTTCTGCAAGAGATAAAAGCATTTAAAGTATTGATAAATAGAGTCAGGTCAACTTCAGCACTTTGCCACGTAAATTTTCATCACATGATAGTGGAAGAATTGAGTCTTTTTTTGTGGCTAGTACTTAAAATGATAGCAGCATTTCCTGCTGCAGCTTTACTCTTTCACAATATACATCAATTCCCTTCCAAGGGAAAAGTATTCTCATTTTTATTTTTAGTAGGTGGTTAAGTGATAAGAGAATTGCTAACTTAACTAAGGAGCGCAGCAAGTTTGTGGCTGCACTCTAGAGAATCTTTATATAAAGGCTGCTGCTTTTTTCACTGGTTTGGAGGGGTGGGATAGGGAAATGTATCTGAACTATCTTGAGTCGGACAGGAGTCCTCGTAGTTCTCTATAACTATCTGGAAGGAGGTTGCAGCGATGAGAGTGTTGGTCTTTTTTCAGATGATAAGCAACAGGACGCAAGCAATGGCCTCAAGTTGTGCCAGGGTAGGGTTAGATTGGGTATCAGGAAGAATTTCTTCATGGAAACAGTTGTTAAGCTTTGGAACAGGCTGCCCAAGGGGGCAGTGGAGACCCCGTCCATGGATGTATTTAAGAGATGTGTGGATGTGGCACTTAGGGACCTGGTGGACTTGTGGAGGTAGGTGAATGGTTGGAGCTGATGATCTTAAAGGCCTTTTCCTACCAAATAATTCTATGAAAATAAGTGTCTGTTACTGTATTTCTATCAAAATTAATGGAGATGTATATGCATATATGCATATGTAGGTTGTGCATGCTTAAGGCTTTGCAGAGCTGCTTAGAAACTCTGAAGATCCCACCCACACCGAGCATGCCTGAGCCTGGGGCTGACCCTGGAATCTCCCATGAACTGCAGGTCTCTGCCCGTTGCGTGTGGCCAACACTGGAGTTGTCCCCAGAACTGAGGCTGTCCTGAACAGAGGTGTAGAGGGGACAGGAGGGAGCATCTGTATTGGAGCATCCCAGGGTTGTGAACCAGAGTGTGACAGTGTTCAGAATGAACCATGAAGATCCTTACAGTAGATAGAAACTGAAGCTGCAAGGTGAGGAAACTAGAGACAATGGGTGTTGGGAAAAAATGCATGTTAGTAGGAAATGAATGGGATTCAAAGAAATGGTGGACATGCAGAGTTGCTAGTACGGTTTGGGTGCTAATGAAATGGAAAATACTGTGTTAAGGGGGTACTGCATTTTCCAGCTTGTGTTGCCAGAGAGAGAAAATCAGATGGAGAATTGATGGGTGACGAGCAAGGATGGGCACACATGGTATGAGGAACATAAGAAGGTTGGATTATAACAGGTTAGATGGGAGAGACAGGTTCTGGAGAAGAAAAGAAAATGATATAGCTAAGATACAGGTAAAAAGCAGAAGATACAAACGTTTGTAGTACCTTCTCGTGCTTTAGAGTGGAATCCAGGTCTCTGAATCTGAAGACTTTGCTATAAGAAAATATGTAAAACCTTCTGGCAATGCTTTTCCCTTTTTGTATATCTTCTACACCAAGAATTACCATCACATTCAGATACTTTGAGGGCTGTGAAGACAACCACTGGAAGGATGGAACATATCAGAATTAATTTTGCCTGTGCAATCTTAATGCATTCCCCTTACAAAGAACAATTTTGGACTTATATGGGTCATGAAAATACAGGGGAAAAAAATCATTTTCCAAAACTTGTTCTTAAAATTCTTCCATCTATACATGTTTTACTGTACTTATTGTAAGGAAGGAAACATGCTACAGATCAAAGATTTTAATCTACTGGTATTAGTTGAATTTTTGGAACCCAGCAACATGTGTTAAGCTGGCATTGTTTAGGTATTAATTCCTCTTGCTGGTGTTTCAAGAGTGGTATGTGCAATTTGCAGCCTTGAAGTACTGGATTCTGGGAGCTCAGCTTTCTGTGTTTGCAAGGATTATTTTTTCCCTGTCTTTGGGGAGTGAGCTGCAAAATAGCCATACCTTGAATTGTTTCCTGTATTTTGTCCTTTGGTCTTCTCTTCTGTGATAATAGCATTTAGCGTTTTGGCCTTAATGATGGCAAAGCTTTGCTAGGATACAAGGAGCAAAAAACATAAATCTAAGTGCTTTTAAGGAAAAAGGAAGCGGAGAGGTTGAGGGTGGGAGGTCCTGCGAAACAGTTTAATATATGACTTGTGAGTCAGTAATTTCCTCTTTCCTTTTGCAGTTTTCTTGTCCAGATGGGGTATTTTCTTTTCCTTTCTGAAGCCAGCCTTTTTTAAAATTATTTTTTAAGGGGAAAAAATGCAAAAATAGTATGCAGTGGCACAGGTGTTTTTCAGGCCATAAAACTGACAGAAAGAGCAGAGAGACAGGAATCCTGTACTGGAGCCGCAGATCCCACTGTGCATGGCATAAATGCTGCTCAGATTCCTCTCCTAATCCATCTACTGCTTACCTAGACAGCCCAAAACGCTGCCCACCTTGAGCTGGCCTGTGAAGAAGCGTGCCTCTTTAGAACATACTCTGCTGTAATAGCTAACTTGAGAAGTCCTTATTCAAGACAAGTTACTGTGAATGATTGTAAAGAAATCCATTTAGATTCAAGACTGAAGCAATAGTTCAGAGAGGTCTGACTCCTTTTTCATCTCAGTGGCATCAGTGGCATATTGCCTCAGAATTTTTTCAGTAGTTACATTTTTTCAAGTGTAACATTTTATTATGAGGAAAAAAAATCCACATTTTCTATTTTTGTTTTCTACATCAAGGATTTCATGTTATTTTCCAAGGAGGGTTGCTCCTTTTTTTTTTTTTTTTTTTAGCTTTATATTTGTAGTGATTTAAATCTGGGGGCTCTTACTGGAGCTGCTATGTTTTCTGCAGACTTGTTACATTAGTCCTACTTGTGTTGAACTAGCTGATGTAGCTCAGCTGATGTAGCTCAGCACCTGTGATCTGGTGCTTTTTTCTGAATCGGTCCTGAACAAGAATCTCCTGTGTTTCATTAGGCACTATAATTAAAGCAGACCAGTGTTTCCATGTTACTTAGTTCAAATCCATGTCTTAACTTAGGAGAGACCAAAGAGATTAATAGTTCACTTGGTCACTGTTTCTTTGTTAACACAAACAAATGCTTTGCCTCTGCTTTGTTACAAAGCCCCCTTTTTGGAAGACCACTGTTGGCAACCTGCATGCAAAATTTAGGTTGTCCACTTTTCCTGTAATGATGTAGCAATTCATTTTACGTCATGCTAAGAGTTTTGTTTGGTATTTAAATGCTATTTTGATTTATTTAGCTCTAGGAAATGTCTACTCCGGAAAGGAAGAGGCAGCCATTGCATCCAGAAGCTTACTACTTGGAATAGGCAGCATACAGATGTAACGAGAAGTGGGACACAGCAAATGTCGGCGAGGCTGCCTGTTGACCAGTGGCTTGCTGTGCCTTTCCAGCTCTGTGGGCCGTGCAGAGATGGTTTTGAGCCTCTTGTCTTTTTAGGGGGGCGTGGAAGGAGGGCTGGTGAGCTGGCTGTGGGATGTGGCTTCAAATCTTTTGGAGCAGAAAGTCGGGATGGGAGACAGGCAGAGATTTTTCTGGTGGGTTAAAAAAAAAAAAAAAAAAAAAAAAAACCAACAACAACAACAAACAGGAAGTGAGTCATGTTCCACTGCCTCTGTCAGCAACACTGAAAGGAAAAAGCTGATGGATACGTGGTTTCCATATTAAATAACAAACACAATAGGTAGGAGAAGGTGCTGAGGGTTGGAAGCAAAATGTAGGAAGAACTGGGAGAATCAAAGTAAAGAAGTACTTTCTGAATGTTTTAAAAATAAACTTATAGGAGATGTTGATTTGTAATTGACCTTTTCATTTTGCACCCAGCATTGAATTCAGCTGTTTTTAAGCTCTAGATAGTTTGACTGTGCCAAAAGTTATTTTTCAGGATCAAACAGAAAAATGACATTTGCTGGAGGCCTTTTTGTAAAGTGTTCTGCCTTTTATCTCATCTGCATAACATGCATCAATGGGAGGTGCCTGCTGTGTCTATTCTCCCCCTTGACTCCTTAGTAAATATTTTTAGTTATTTGTTAGTACTATTTCAGAGAGGTAAAAACAGGTGGGTTGAGCGGAACACAGATTACTCTTTGTAGATAGTTAAGCTGAATTCTCATCAATAAGAGGAGAGAAACAGGAAAACAGTACCTTATGTGCAGTGCAGGTCTTTGTCCTTTCTTAGTACTTGTGGGTGGATCCCACGCTGTTGCCTTTTTTTCCACAGGACCTGCTAAAACCTTGGTTTTCCAAGTAGGCGTCACTGCATCGTGTCACAGATTAACTGGGAGCTTGTGTGCAGTGGAAGGGGTAGCTGTAGCTTCAGTGTTTGTACCTCTGCTGCTTCAGAGGGGGAAAAAAGGGTCGGGGAAGTGGGACCATCTTCAGTTACAGCCTGTGTTGAAAAAGAGGAACTCAGCAAATACCCATCATATTTAACTTCTTAGCATTAGGTAAACACTGTAAAATTCAACAAAAAGCTGAGTGTTTCACTGATGTTTTGATGTATGACCAATCTGAGCGTCTTCGGCTCATTCAGATTGAGTGCTTTTGGCCATAGCCCCTGGGTAATGTGCCAAAAGAACTTTTTTTTATATGTCCTGACAAAATGATGTCATTGATATTTGGTTGTTGCCAGCATCGAATGACTCAAAACCATTGCATGAGCTTCTGCCATTTCAGACATAGTGGTGAACTCATTTTCAGGCCTATTGGAGGTATCCTTCAGCTTAATACTTTAACAACTGTTGAATCATCCAGAATTGTTTCAATAAATGGAGAGATTACTTGACGCAAGTGAAGCCCTTACTTCTAACGTAAGGGGAATAATACCAGCTCTTCTTAGAGTATGTAGATATCTGTGTTTTCTAGTTGTCAATACAATAAAAAATAAAATCAAATAAGAGTACCTCTGAGGATGGATAGCAGAATACTTAATCTATTTCAGGGCCACCTGTAAGTGCAAGAGATAAATTACTGGCTATGCAAGGCTTCTTAATTGGCGAGAGGGTCATACATTTCTGGCAAGGTTTTCAGATGATCGAGGGGAAGTCAGCAAGCACACTGACAGGGGCTTTGGCTTTAGCTTTGTCAGTAGTTCTGTCCAGGTCAGGACAGAAAACACTCACGTCTGTGATAGGAATAAGGAAATGACTTGCTTAGCCCACACTAACAATTTGGGGTGGATGAAGAGATATCAGAACCTATAAGAGGGTTTTCAGTGTATTTCTTTCTTTCTGTCAGTCAGCTAAGTAACCTCTTCCAGTATTTTTTAGGCATTTTTGTCTGTTTTTTATATATATACTGCTTTATTAATTCTGTAAAACAGCTTCATGAAAGCATTGGCTTCTGCAAGCTTCACATCCTGCATTAAGGAATTAGATTTGATGGCAAGTTCAGATGAGCAGTACCCCAGTAAATGGCTAATTCACATAGCTGTTACAGCTGTTTCTGCCATCAAGGGAGGAGTGTCTCTCTAGTAAACTACAGTTCCTGAAAAACAGTTTCCAAAAACAAGGTGTTCTATTCAGATCATTACATTGCTGATAAAATATTAGGCAGAAACATATTCTGCAGTGCAGGTAGGCTGCTTAAAGTAAATGCAGGCTTTTGGTGGGGTTGAGGAATAACGTGGAATGTTCTAGAGCTATCCTCAAGAATGACAGAGCAGACCCAGTTATCTGCACGTTGTTCAGGAAGATGGTGGCACTTTTTTAACCTGCTCTCCAATCATGTTCTTTTTAAACAAAATCCAGTGTTTTCTCATTTTGTACTAAAATTTATTTGCCGTTTGTTATTTGCCTTGTTCAGAAAGTAAAGAGAGGTTAGAGGCCTGTGCTGTGGCCTGTGCTCTACCCTCACTTCACAAGTGTGCATTGTACAAGGGCAGCTGTGCGCCAGTGCTGCTGGCCTCATATCGGGGAGGACACGTTGGCTGTGGGTGGCTTGAGAGCTGCTCTGGCTGCCTGTTGACATGACTTTGTCACTTACAGATGGAAAGGCCTGGTGTTGCCCACACACCTTTTGTCACACCGGTGGTGCTGGGCTTGGCTGGCACAGAGCAGCCCTGACTGGGTTTCTCAGCTTGTAGCATTGATACTCCCTCGTGCCGTGAGGTACAGCAGGCCTCGGCCGGGCTGCCTGCACCTGTGTTGTCCCGAGGGCTTGAGCTGGTAGGCTATGTTCCCAAACGTAGAAATAATTTCAAAATAATTGTTATCTCTCTGTGACCTCCCAATGATCAGGTGTCTCTAGCTTGTGCTCCGTGCATTTTGTGGTTGAGGTACCAGATACTGGCCTCTGTGACAGGCGTGGTCGGCCTGTGGTGTCATGGTTTATAAAGAGCTCTAAAAAACGAAGGTGTGCTCCCAATTAGGGCTGAGTTGTATGCTGGAATTATGCCTGTGGGCCAGGACTGGTGTGGTAAGGGATGCTGGCCAGGAGCTGAGGGGCACCGGGAGCGATTTGTGATACCGGGACTGGAATAGGAGAGGTTGTCCCAGATCAGCGTCATGCATTGGCTTGCTGAGGAGGGAATGAGGAAGGAGAAAAGGAAGCTAGTGAACTGTAGCTGGTGTCTTCTTTTTTTTCCTCATCAGCAAATTCAGTCAGTGTGTATTAATTAATTAATGAATAAGGTAATTTTTGCTACCTCCTTGGCTTGTATTATCTCAAAGTCTCAGTGATATGGCATGAGATGTTAGATTTTTGCATATGTGCTCTTGTATGAATACAGTGCAAACTAAGAGAAGAGAAGCCTTTTCACAAATGTGTCTAAACAGAATATATTTGGAAACCAAAGGCACCTTTGTATAGCCATTGTTATTTAAGAATGATGGTTTATGTTGTAATGTACTGGAGAGAAATAATTCTACTGAAGAGTTCCTATTTCTTTATAGAAACATAATATTCTGTCCTCTTTTAGCATATGGCCTTTGTGTACTGTGCTTTATTGCTATCTATCTACTCTCAGCCCTCCGTTTCCCTTCTTATTCTGTCCTTTGTCCTCAAAACTAAAAATAAAATTTATTTAATACTTATAAAACCAGGGGTTCTGTTTCTGATACTGGAGAACAAATTTGTGGTTGAAATTGTTTCACCCAAGATGAAATATTGTCTGCTTTCCTGCAATTTCTTGTGTGCTGTAGTTGAAAGGATATTGGCTGTGCATTAGTGCATATCTGGCTGGAAAGGATATGTGGAAGTGAGAGGCAGAAGCTGATATTTTCTTTCCATGTGTTTTTTAAGACAGAAACTAAATATAGTGAGTGTTAAACAGATGGCTATGTTGTCTTGTAATAAATATTTGAAGAAAATTAAATTATGTCTTGCCTGTTTGCTGACGACAGTTTTAGCCCCCATAGTAACAGCAGTAATAATAATAGGAGGATTTACAGTGTATTTATTTTTTAATTCTCAAAGTGAGGTACCTAGGAAGGTCATGTAAGGAGATTTTTTTTTGTGTGGGAAAGATCAAGTGATATGCTTGAGGTCATCCAGCATGTCAGTGAGTCTCTTGAAAGAGAATGCAGGTCCCCTTGACTTCCAGACGATGTTTCCATTTTAAACCTTGCTGACTTGCAAAATACTTGAGCATTTCCTTCAGAACTTCATTGTTTGATTTTTTTTTTCTTAATTTCCACCTCATTTTTTGTAAATGTTAACTCAGAGGTGATAATAAAAAATAGACATACATTCCTGTCCTGTATACTTGATCAACAGGCTTGCTATGAAACCTACACTGAACGCCCTCCTGGAGTTTTGTTGTGAAGAAGAAAAGGTGGTGGATGCCAGAGAGATGATGAAGACTCAGCTGAAATGAGAGATTTTATTTATACAGCTGAGGTTCATCTTGTGATATTAATAGAGTACAGGCATTTCTTTTAGATAGATGGGGTGGATTTTGTATTTAGCTGAGGTCAGTGTACTACTCTTTCCAGCACGAGCCAGCAAATCCTGTTGCCATTTAGCTGTTCACATGCATTACCTTATCTTTACTGGGAGGACTCTTCTATTTTCTTCTGTAACACTTTCTGATGTTGCTAGATCAAAAGCTCTCTGTGAGAGATAAAGGATGAAAGTGAGGACTGGAATATATCCCTCAAAGGTGAGAAAATTTGACAGTGAAATGGATCCACAGCAACAGAAAAGTTAATCTGTTCCCTAGTTCATCCTGTTTTCTCAGGAGTCTGCAGAGGCGGTACAAAAGCAAGTTGTGGAGTTTGTGTTCCAGTAACCCATTTCACACCAACTTTCAGTGAGGTTTCTCTGTTCTCTGACTGGAAGTTGTTGTTTCACATGGGGCAGAGTGGAATTGGTGCACATCACATGACCATTTATGCAATGGGAGTAGTTTGCTTGCCTTATTGTATTAGAGAGTGTGTAATTGGGAATGTGACTGGCTTTTTTTTTTTTTTTTTTTTTTTTTTTTTTTTTTTTTTGCTGTTGGTAGGGAGAGAGGAAGACCTGGGATTCTTCAGTGCCTCTATAAAAATTTGTCATCTGTCCCAGCTTAAAGATATATTAATAGCATCCTGATCTCTTACATGCATGGTTGGTCCTGTTGCCTGGATACTAACATAAAGTGATTAGAAATCATTAATGTAAAAGGAACAAAATGGGTCATAAAAGTACCCAGTTAGGCATGTTTTGCCCACCGTGCACATCAGTACTTGGTTCTTTTGTTTGCTTGTTGCAGGTTGTGCTTTGCTGTAACGCTGCACAAGGCTTTTTACTGAACTGTAAGAATAATGCCCATGGTATTTTTTGCCAGCTTTTGGGATTCTTTTGCAGTTTCTTCCCAATTCTTTGAAATACATTCATATCCATTTTTCTCACATCATTTGTACCCTTCCCAACCTTACCTTACCTTATCTGTGTGTCTGATCAAAAGCTGTCTTGTCTTTTTAACTTCTTTCAATATGCAATTGTGGTTTTAGTTTCAATGTGCTTTATTACTCTTTGTGGCAAATACATAACCACTTTGTCACATAAAGGAGTGTTAAACATCTCTACAAAAGTCCCTTGTTTTTTAACATCTCCCTGGGGTCTTGTAATGCATTTGTTAGGGCTCTGGAGAGATGTCACTTTCTAACCTCTTTTCTGGTTGAGCTATTCTCTTTTCCATCATTTCGTACAGTGTTTCTGAATTTCTTCATGAAAATATATGCTCACTTACCTCTTTTTCCATGCTTTTTTTAACGCTTGGAATAAAATATCTGACAGTTTTGGTGATGTTTTTTTTCAGTTAATCCTCTGTTTCTTAAAGTTTAGTCACATATAGAGTTGCTGTACTTTATTCCAAATGTGATTCCCCTCTCCCACCCAAACTGTTCTAGTAGCACTCTGTGATACTTTTGATTTAAGGGTGCAGTATCTAAAACAGTTTTTTAGTTTTCCTGACTTAACCAATTGCTAGCAGTTGGACCACAGTAACTGAGTTCTGAATTTGCTTCAGTTATGAAATAAATTGTTTGCTTAAACTGCATCTTTGTAGGCCTTTGGTATGAACTGAGAAAGAAGGAAGACGGAAAACAGTGATGCAGGTTTCCTAAATTCATGATGGTAAAGAATGAATTAATGGATTTCAGGCGTGTGAAAGTATTGCTTGCTTTTGGAGAATTGTTATGTGTTGTTTAGCACTAGTATTACTGTGAACAAGTGTTAAGTGTAGACATCTTACATCAGTGTGATTTGATGATTAGGGCAAGGAATGTAGAAGGATTGTTTTGTGGTTAATATGTTCTAGCTGGGATTAGAAAATTTGACGTAGGTCCCTCGTTCTGCTTTTCACGTTAGCTTTGGAAATTTATTTCATTGCTGCTTTGGTTCTGTTCTTGTCAACTAGGATAAGACCTCTGTTCTAACGTGTTGTCTCAGTTTCTTCAGAAAGGTAGGTAGGACAGGGACTGTCTTCTATTTGGTATACAGAAATCAGATTATATACCCATGCCTGTGTATGTGTTTGGATAGATTTCGTAATATTAAAGCAATCCTAATCTTGTCTGAAGCTTCTTGCTGTGTGCTGTAATATAAACAGTAATGAGAATATAGCTAAAACAAAAATGATACGATGCTTTCTCAACAGTCTGGTCATGAAATACAACTTCTTGTTTTAACTGTAGATGGTGTTTTTAGGTCTTGGCATAAATACCACGTGATGG
Organism: Oxyura jamaicensis; assembly: GCF_011077185.1. Classification (NCBI taxonomy): domain Eukaryota; kingdom Metazoa; phylum Chordata; class Aves; order Anseriformes; family Anatidae; genus Oxyura; species Oxyura jamaicensis. The sequence goes on from NC_048898.1 coordinate 15,535,885, forward strand.
CTTTCTGAATTCATAGGTCAGTGCACAAATATATACAAGAAAAACTTACATCCATCATTTCATAACTTCATTTCTTTGATATCATAATTCTTATTGCTATGTATCCCAGACTCCTTTGTGCCTTACTTTGCCTCATAAAATGCACAATACAGTGTTCTGTTTCCAGTAGTACCTGATGGTCAGTTGTTTTGGGGGAAGTGATAAAATCTCCATTACGGACAATTATGCAATTAGGTGTGAGAGTTTCAGAAACACTTCAGAGATTTAAGCACACGCATCCTGCTGAACAACAACAAGACTTAAAAAGGAAAAAGAAAAAAAGCACAACAAAACAGTGTAAATGCGTATCTCCTTTGTGTTTGAAACTAAATTTATTTCTGTTTTCATGTTTTACTAGCTCTTAAAAAATATTGCTCTGATAATGGTTTACATAGGTATGCATGGCTGCTGCTTCTCTAATTCTGCCCTTCCATTTTAAATAACTTTAGATATTATTGTGTGTGTTGTTATTGCTTAAAGTAAACAACTTGTTTAGTCAAGATTTATTTTATCAAGATTTATGCTAAGTTAGCAGGCTTGTGGAAAAGAAGCAGGTGGCGTAGAAGATCATACCTTGTACATGAGTCAACAATGCAAATAATGCATGGGAAGGAGCCCAGCGTTTGAGACACGTAATCTTTCTCTCTAGCGTGAACTGGTAAGATGTCAGCTGGAATGCTGCAGACGGATTTGCACACCATACTTAGGAAAGATCAGGACCAACTGGAAATAGCTCATGAGAAAGCAATTGCAATGAAAAGCTGATCTACAAGAAAAGAAAGAAAGAGTCAGGATTGTTCAGGCTGGAGAAGGGAAATTAATTTAAAAACTTTAAGGTGTGCTGCAGAGAGAAGAAGAACGGTTTTTCCTCTGTGTTCACACAGAATAAGACCAGCTGTAAAGGGCTTAAATTGCAGAATTTAGAGTAGACTTTAGGAAAAGCTTTTCAGCAGTGCAAGTAGTTAAGAAGTAGACTGGATTGACGAGGGACCTCCTGCCTTGGAAGATTTTAGCAGAGATAAAAGGCAAATGTGTCAGGAATGCTTTAGTTATCACTGATCCTACCAGAAGTAATTTCTTTCCAAGCCTGTTCTGTGTGATTTTAAGGGTACCAAAATTGTTTCTGTAGGGTTCCTTTGGTTTTAAGCATATTCTTTGCCCTGATAATTTTCGTGAGGATTTCTCTCTCTGCTAAATACAGTTTCAGCCACGGTGGACTGAAATGCGTTGAAAGTGGAGGTACGTTAAGAAAGTATATGTTAAAGAATGCTACTATACATAATGTCAATATATTTTTGCCTTGTTTACTTTTTATTTTTGCCATACTGACTAAATGACTGACATGTGACATAAACTCTTACAGGCTTACTATAGGTAATTCAGAGCTCATAATCCAAAGACCTCCCTCCTTATTTTTTCTTCTTTCCTTCTCATGTGCTTTGTTGTTCTGGGTGCAAAGTGCCCAAAGGCTATCTCTGTGTTAGAATCTTCTGTGCATTTAATCATCCTCACTGAAAGCTGTATTCAGTTGGAATTTTTTTTTTTTTTTTTCCTCTTGCAAATATTTAATAATAACCCAAAAGAAAATAGATGCTAATCTTTGCAAGCTCCACAAATACTCTTCTTCCATGCTCAAAACTGATCGGTGATTCCTGTTTCTTTTTGCCAGTTTCCCGCTTGTGACAGTACTTTGTTCTCCTTGCCTGCACACTGACTTGAGTAGCCCTTTGTGAAGGACTTCACAAAATCTTTTGAGAAAGTTCCAATAAACAATGTGTTCTTGTATTCCTTTGCTCCACAGGTTTTTTTCCTAATCCTTGAAAGAATTCAGTTCCTTAACAGATCTACCTTGTGTTCAATTCATCTTGTCCCTGCAACCATGTTAAAATCTTCAGTGTTCACGTGCTCCAAATGATTCTTCTTCCCTTTGTTCTTGAAAAGCCTTGGGGGTTTTTGCAGACTTCCCAATTTATGGTCTTTCAGTTTTATGCTCCTGTACCGAGGTGTTGCTGACAAATGGAAATACAAGGCCGATATACAGTGGACATTTTTCATTGGCATAGATTCATACACAGTCCCACTTTTCTCCTGCCCCTGCACAATTGCGTGCATAGTGAGTGCCAGTAGAGGTGTGCAGATTCACAATGAATTGAGTCTAAAAATGAAAAGTGACTCGGTCATCACAGCATATAGCACCACAGGGCAGTGGTGGCTGGACAAAAGCAGCGTGCGTCTGGTTAATGTGTGGGAAAGGAAGGGGAAGGAAGATAAATGCCTTGTTTTGACAGTGCTGTTGGCTTAACTGTGTGTCATACATAGTTTAAGATATGTCGGATTGTCTGGTTTGGTCTTGTCTTATTAAATTAGATAAGTTAAGCTGAGAGTAGGAAATTCTCAACAGGGAATCACAGAAATGTAAACACATTACCAGCAGCACTGAAAATCATGGTTAGCCACGTGGACACCCCGTCTTACCGTATCTTACTGAGAAATGTATGGTTTTTTAGAACGTTATTGCAGGCTAATTTTTTGCTAACTTCTGATGCTGAATTGGAAGTGATTTAAATGTAGGTGAAGAAAGGATGTAACAAACAAGAACTAGAGATGTTAAAAATAGGGAAGGAGTATAAAAATCAAATATTTTCTGCTTGTAGGGAGCTAATGGAGAGAATGCAGTCAGAAATGTTAACCTGAAGTCTGTTTTGGGGGAGACTGAAGCTAGAAAAGCACTAGCATGCTTTGGGGTGGGTGGCTGTGCAGCAGATAAGTCAGTTTGCAGATGCATTGTGACAGCAAGTATCAAATTAATATGATTTTGGGTTATACAAATTAAAGAGGAGTTCCCTTCTTTAACAAGTTTGAGAGTTAATTTGCCAAGACTACAGGCCCAAAAATCTTGTTTCTAGACAGATGTAAACCAATTGAAGAGAGCTGAGGGAAAAATGACAAATGACTGCAGACTGAGGGGCTGATGGGCAAATATGCTTGCCTTGCCTATGTGATAACCAGAAGTGCTGTTCTGAGAAGTGATAACAGTCTACAAATATTTGAGAGGCACATAGTTGAAAGATGAATACTAATTAATTTAATAAGGTAAGAAGGGATATAACTAGAAACAAGGGAATGAGATTATAAAATACATTAAAGTATGGCATAATCTCCTCAAAGGAAAGGATGGAAGAACGTAAATTATATAAACTGGTAGAAAGATTCAAAAAATAATCTAACATCAAAGAGTCGGCTTTCAGATGAAAATAGATTGGATAATTTAGTACGGCTCTTTCACCCATTTAGTTTCTGTTTGCTTTTGAGGTATTGAGGAAAGTTGGTAGCCTTTCTTAACTCTTTATTTTTGCATCCCTAATGCTTCCTGCTGATTCCTATCTATGTTATTGCATACCAATGCTAGATGCTGCCTTTCTTTAGAAAATATGTTTAAAAAAGGAGCATTAGAGCAAACAATGTAAAAAGATAAAAGGGGAGGAGGAAGGTGAATAAGCTTTGTGAGTGACTTTCAACAGCATTATGTTGCTTCATACTGCCTAAAAGCTGTGGTTGGAAATGAATAGGTGCTAACTAATATTCAGATATGGAGGTCTGGTTGCGCTGTTTTGTTTCTGATTTCATCTAGGTAAATGGTGGGGATGGAGCTCCCAGAGTGTGAGTTACTACTTGTGTTACATTTGGCCAGTCTGCAAGGGAAGGGATGGTAAGATCAGGAGTAAACCTTTTTAGCAGCAGAGAATTTTTCCTTAATGAACCAAACTGTGTCTTAAATTGCAGCCAGAAAGTTAGTTTGACTGCATCTGAGAGAATGGAGAGCTGCCCTAAGCTTCTTGTTTGGCTTGTGCCAAATTGGCCATGAAACTGAAAGCCTTGTGCTATGCCAGTTGCTTCTTTTCTGGATGGGCTGTCAGGTGCCTGGTAGGCTCTGGTGTGGTGAAGGGAGGTGATGAGGACTCACCCCTTGAGGCAGCTGCCCACGGCGCTGGCTTGTGAGAGGAAATACGTGGCTGTGCTTGGCATTCGCTGGCTGACTCCTGCTGGCTGGAAAGCAGCCCTGGAATTAACACAAGGAGATTATGTAAAGAATTTGGGAAGTGTACCAGTTTGGGGGGTTTCCTTTATAAAGCGTAGAAATGGAACCTTAGTTTTCAAACAGCGCTAAGACAAAGCTAATTTATGACACTACATTGCATTTCGGTATGTGGTCTCTATGTGGATCTGTACAAGGATTTAAGCTGCTGTCTGAGCTCTAGTATACAGAGGGCTTAATCTAAGGAGGTATTTTATCTCTTTCATTATGGGGAAAAGTCTTCATGTGAAATTTAAAGGCAAGTTCTGAGTGCTGTGATGCGTACCATCATGGAAGTTGTAACTCTGACTGGTGAACTGTCAACTCTTAAACAAGCCAGGAGGTTCTTACCATACTCCTTCCCTACCTGCTTTACATTTTACATAATTTGGGATCACTTTCGGTGACTAAGAAATACAGTTGTTACTTCTACTTGCTGGGTTTAAGTTACTTCTACTTGTTGGGTGCACAACCGTCTCACTAAATAGTTCAAGTTCAGAACAAAATATGATGATTTGTTCAATGCATGTGCAATGATCTTTATACTCACATAAAGTAATCTTTGATCTTTCTTTTCCATCTATCTCCAATCCAGACTCATTTTGCTCTTTTTTTTTTTTTTTTTTTTTTTTTTTCCCCAGCTGGAGGGTGCAATTGTGAGCCAGGCATTGTTGGCTTTTGCTCTGTGTGCTGGCTTCTGAACAAAGGTGCTGCTGAAAGGGTGAGTATTTAACTTCCATCCTCTTTGATGTAGATTTATGTTCCTAGGAACTGATAAATTTAAACTCACCAAACCTGTCACCTTGAAGTGTATCTAGGTTTGCAGTGGAAAGAATCTAATCTACCAGCTCATAAAGCTTTGAGCATCAGCCATCAAAGCACTGTTAAAATTCTGGTTTAGTGTAAATAGTGTGGCATTCTGCAGGACCACAAACCAGAGAAGCTGAAAGGTGAGCATCTCTTGCCTCTGAATTCAGAGGTCTGCATTTAGAGCAACAGAAATCTCAAAGACCATGAAAATAAACAATATTGCAAATATGATTCCTACTGACTGACCAGTATGGAAAATGATGGCTACAAGGGGTGCTTGACTACTCATTTGATACATAATTGTATGAATTCTACATCAGATCTGACAAGTAACACATCAGTTGTCTTGTGAAACTAACTGAGGTACCCAAGCATTACTTGAAAGAAAATGAAAAAGAAAACAGGCTTTTATCAACTAGAAAAGGCTACTTATGAGATGGGGGATAAGTTTAATGCTGTTGCACTGCCAAAACAGAGAAGGAGCTGTTAGTAATTGAGCAGGAATTTCTAGAAATATTTCCCTTGAGTCACTGAAATACTGAGTGTGCCAGACATGTGAAGGTGCAGCGTGGGGGTGAGGGTGTCATTTTACAAGTGTTTTCAATTGGCAGTGAATAGATTAAAACAATAGAGGATTAGCACAGAAGGGAACTTTTGAAAGTATCTCAGAGCTTTATGGTTGTGAAATAGTGTTTGTAGATTTTGTAGATTAATATCTCCACGCAAACAAAACTGTGTATATAGAACAGTATTAGTACCTTAAGGAAGGGTAGATGAAAGTAAATACGTGATGCCATAAAGTCTGTATTGGTCTGTTTTTCATATGACTGCGTTAACCGTCAGAAATGGGGATGCATAATGTTTGAAGTTCATTTTTCAAGAGCATCCATAAAACTTTATGCTGTTAGGTATTGTGTGTGTATTGGTCTTCTGCAGACAATTTTCTTTATTCATGGTCTTTATTTAAAAACATGGGTGTTATCTACTTGTACCCATAAAAACGCCCTGCATTAGAGTCATTAGCTTAATATTTTAGGATCTGAAGAGAGTCATGGGTAAAACATTCTAGAAGCTTCCAACTAGTAGACTAAAGAGGCTTTTTATATACAATGAAGTATATAAAGTAAATATCTTGACTTTATGAAGAAAAATATCTGAGAATGTTCAAGATTAAAAGCAAATATTGTATATTCCATTAGAAAGCTGGACTCTCAGGCTTGAAACTTGCACTTCTAGTTCTTGAACATACTGAGGTAGATTGAAATTTGGTCTGTTACTGATATTGTTTCCTGTAGTAAAGCTTTTAATAGAGATGTTTAAAGTCTAAAAGGTATTAGGCTTTTTTTTTCTTTCTTTTTTTTTTCTTTTACTTTGCTCATTTCAAAAAAAGCCTAATAAGTTTCAGGGCATACCTTTGAAATCTTGAAAGGCAAGGGAAGATTCTCATCCTGTTTTTGTGCATAGATAAGTATGCCAGGTGGAGCTAAGTGTTGTTCTGTGATTCCTTTACGACATGTATCAGAGAAGCCCTCCTGACTAAGGGGACTTAGAGTCTCTTAACAGGACACTAAAATAAGTAGTGTACTGCATAAAACTTGCAGCTAGTTCTGTGTGTCAGGAGGCTGTCCCTGGCTGACATTTGGCACAACAATATCGATTGGAGTTGCCAGTTGTGCCCAGCATGTTCCTTCAGTCAGGAGTGGTGAAGAGCAATCATGAGGAATACCACGTGCAGAAAGACTTGCATGCAAGCAAGACGTGAGCTTAATAGCAAGAGATGGCAGGTAGGTGTGAGGATCTGGCCTGGAAGAAGTTGTAGTTAGGAGGTTGTAATTTTATTAAATAATCACAAGGAATAATTCTCTGTACCTGGACGGTTGTTGAGAATAATCATGTCCAGCAAGGTCTAGTTCAGCAATTCCCATGGTACTTTTGAGGCTAAGTATCTTTGCTGTTTTTATGTTCAGCAGCTAAGTCACGCAAGACTCAATGGTATGACTGAGTGGGAGGTTACATCTTTTTTCTCTAAAGCTTGCTGTTGCATACAAGGCCCTAAAACCAAGCAAAGCAAAGCTTATATGTGGAAAAGTGTTAGGGCACTTATTAAGGATACTTCTGTTTTTGTTGTTGTTCTCTCAAAAGGAATGGATTCTTAAGGACAGGAAAGGAACACACACAAAAAATCAGAAAACAAGCAAACAAACAAAAAAAAACACCCAGCTTCTTTATTTCCAAATGCACTTTTATAAAAGATGGAGTTTTGGTGAACTGAATCAAGGTGCTTTTTTCCTCTTGTCATTTCTTTCATCCTTTTGAATGAGTTCCTGTATGCCTTCCATGATATTTGTGTAATTGGCTAAGCTGTGGAGATGCAGTAAGTTTGCATGGCTAACCAGAGCAGTATACAATGCAAAAGTGGGATCTGTTCATCAAGCAGCCTATTTAGTGAAACCCGTTTCAGATCTGGGTCGCATTTTTGAGTGTGAGGACAGGCAGGAAATAAAATGACGGTCTGAGGCCTTTCGGGAACAGGCATGGTGCAGGCTTTACTTAATCCTGATGAGGCCAGAGGTATAGAACATTTCTTCATTTGGAAAAAAATGTTGGAATCAGTAATGTAGTTTTAGGCATTGAAATGAGCTGATGGCTCATCCCTGATGTTCAGGGGTATCTTTGTGCTCTGATTTGTGATGGAGGAAGGCTTGAACGCTGCCTTTGATGCATGTGGAAAGTGTAGATGGATCTTTGGACTCCGTACGTTAACGCGTTACCTGCTGCTCTTCGTTTTGTGTACCCAGAGAACTGATGGTTTGGAGGTGGCTGTAAGAACACGTACTGCAGGAAAGCTGTCTCAGCCTCCTTTTCACATTATCACCGAAACCAGAAGCTCAGGCTTTCTGAACCAGAAGTTCAGACCTCTGTTTTAGAAATGAGGGGTTTGAACATAAAGTGCTTTTCTGAGGAGCTGTAGGCACATGGGGCTGAATTATCAGTAACTGCCTGAAGCAGGCTCTTTCTGTAGAGGGATTTTTTCAAGTAGACTGATCTCTCCCTCTCCAGTAAGTAGCAGCATCGTTGTGATTCCTTTCAGATTTGCTGGCTTTTGTGGACTAGAGTACATGGGGGTGGATATTGCACTGAATTTGGTGTGTCTCCAAAGCTGGTAGGATTGTTCCCAGCTGTCAGTGACTCACAGTAGCCGAGTTGCCTTCTCAGAGTTCAAGTTAATGGAATTTGCTGTTCAGTTCCCCTTGAATTGGCTGGCAGAGATGGAATTTCCCGTGAACTAGGAAAGGCAGGAGAAATTCTTCAATGTACAAGCTTTGAATTTGTGTTGCATCTGAAAAATTGCTGAGAAGTGCAGTCCTTCCTCATCTGGATGAGAGTAGCTCTGTGCCAACAGTCTTGCTTTCAGGCATTTCATTTTGTTCTGTCTAAATTCCTACACTGTGCTTTTTGCTGAACATACCCAGTTTCCAGAAGCGCGTTAAAAATGTGATAAATGTGTCTTACGTGATTGTTGTCCTATTTCTTCTCCCCATGGATGGCAAACTTCATCTGGATTTAGAGGTTGTATTCTGTCAGCAGGATAACTGTTTAGTTTGCTTTGTCAAAGAAAAGGGGTACAAATAGCACCAATGGAATTCATTTGTGGAGTCAATGTATTATTACTGAGCAGTCCAGCTTTTTTGTTACTTGTTCATTTTTACCAAGCAGGTTATCTGTACCTTTCATGTTAATACGAAGGGGTATCTGAAGTAGCTGGGGAATACCGTGAAGAATGGGAACCCGGGTTCACATGTCGATTTTGACTGTTCTGGTAGTGTGTGATTCCTCCAGGGAACCTGCTGGGCTCTGGTAGAGCTGCAATCGGTTGTAGGCAGTGCTCAGTGTGGCCTCTTGAGCAGTGAAGAATCAGTAGGATGGTTTGGATTTCACTTATTTTCTTTAAAGAAAGCTGTTATGTGACTGAAAATCACTCATTTGCCAAAAGAAATAAATTTTCTGAAGCTTATTTGCCTTGTTGGTGCTCAGTTTTAGAGTATCAGAACGTTTGAAGCAAGTTCAGACTACTGCTGGTAATGAGTCAGTATCTGACTAGCCCACATTTGTGGCTTGGTGATGCTGCATGCAGGGCCTTGTTTCCTCCTTTTTGTCTGCGGTTTGTACCTGCGAACCTTGGCTATGTGTATGAGAAGTATCTTTCAATTTGCAATGCCATGTGAAAATGTGAAAAGCATAGAAAATAGAGTGTTTTCTACCCAGTGTTTCAGCTTTTCCATTTTCATTAATCTGTTAGGGTGAAAGTCCAAGACAGAGTAAGCAGATGACATTTAGTTAACTAATCAGATAATCAAAGAGGGAAGAGGTAACGGACACAAATTTATTTTCTGGTTATGCTAAGGAAGAATAGTCTGAGAAAATTAAATGCATATCTGCTTCAGATTGTACGTACATTTATCCATTAGACAGCACTACATCACTGCAAAGACTAGTGATGACCCTTTGCTTCTTTTTGGTTCTGTATTTGCTTCCTTCGTATGTCCTTTTGTAAGCAAGACCTGCAAAATTTTCTGTCTTCTTCAACTGAATCACACTAGTACTGGTTTGTTGTGCTGATAATTGCTTGTGAAACTGCTCCGTTCTCTGGTATCAGTCTCTTACCCCAGGTATGCTTGGTTTCTTCAGCCTTTAATGCCCATTGGTCAACTTGTACAGCCAAGACAGGGATTTCAGATATGTTTAGCTGCATGTCCAAATATTGCTTTAGATTAACTGTGGCTATGCTTCTAGTCACACTAAGAAAGCAGTATTTCTGACTACTTACGTACGTGATGCATCAGGTTTCAGGGACTTTATCGAGGGACTTCATTTTCCCTGCCCTAAGTATTTCTGCTGAGATGGGAAGCTGATAAGTTAACCTTGGCCCCAGCTGAGTAGGTCTTCCCTTCATAAGTCAGACAAGTTTTCGTATTCCGTTTTTTTAAAGATCTTTTCTGTTAAGAGGATCTTAGAAAGTTATATCCAAGTAATGAGACTGAAAGTAATTAATCTTGGGGCTATAGGGGATGGCATTTATTGTGACATAATGATCCTTTTGGGGTCCTTTTCTCCATCAATACAAAGTACCCATCTCAGAGTCTGGTAAATCAGCTTTCATTTTTTGATGTATCTGCCATCACAAGACAATGTTTTCACTTGAAACAGCCGTTCTACCTTGCACTTTGTTTTCTGAAGGCTTGTGGAGGGTGGGAGAACTTCAGTGCATTGACTGCTGAAGATCTTTTTGCCCAGGTGCATTGGGAAAGGTGAAATTAAAATTTAAAGATGGGAAGTCAATATGTAGTAAACTAAGGTATCTTAAATCATGCTCTGGGCTTATTATTCAGAGATAGTTTAACCTGGATAAATAATTTAACCTGCTTCTTTAAGCTTCCTTTCCAAATGCTCTGTAATAACCTCTGAAATGAAAGCTCCCTCTGTGTACATGAAGGAGTTTTGCTAACGATCTCCCCTATTGATCTCAGTGGTATGATTGATCCAGCAGTAGTCATACAGTAAATGCGAAAGCTTGTAGTATTTACCACTTAGATTTTCTCAGCTCGATGTTGTGGCACTGACTTTGATATTGTTCAGAGTCCTAAGAGCAGTTTTTACTAGAGGTCACACTGTAATTAACATCAAACTGATTAGAGTAGCCTATTATAATTGGTCTGAGAGTTGTACTATAGTCCCTCGAAATACACAACAGATGATAATACTGAAAATACTGTGGTGGTACCATACTGTTACCTGCACTTCAAAGTGCAGTTCTGTAGTCTCTTTAAAGGAAGTGTAGAGGCTACAAGAGGGACAGAGGGGTACCCACACAAACAGCAAGTAGCACGGTGACATAAGTAGCACAAGCAGTATAGTGACATACAAATACAATTCCAAGTTTAAAAGTTTGAAACTTTTTTGAGTATGTGTCAAAGGTGAAATAATATATTTTGGAATTAGTGAATGCTTCAGCACAGGTAATTAAAAACCTCCTTTTTTACATTTCTTCATCCAAAAAAGAACAAAGTTATTCGTAAGAGCTGAACAGAAGCAAACCTAAACTGCAGACAGGAGGTGCTTTTTGCTATGCCATGATTTGTCTGGGGAATTCATGGCCATGCTTGTTCTTAATTCTGCAGTGTAGATAGCAATCAGTGGGACTGGGCATGCATGACTGATGGAAAGGAAAGAGAAAGAAAAAAAAGGAAAAACAAGAACTAGATGGAAGAGGATAAGAGCTCATACAGTACAACGTGCCTGTCAGTTTCTAAATACTGATTATGTCCATGAATATTTTAATTTAGGTTTTCTTGAAACTTTTCAAATAGAAGGGAGTGGCTTGCTCTCAAACTGTCCAATATTTGAACAAGATAAACTCCTGCTCCGATTTATTATCTTCTGTACTACCATAAAGTCTCCTGATATTTTGAACTAATGCAATCATTACCTACCAGGGAAACAATGCATTGGAATTCAACCTGTTTCTAGAAGATGCTTTTGGGTGGAGGGGGAGGCCCCACAGAAGACTGTGGTTAATTCAGTGTACCTTGTTCTCTGTTCTATGTTTTCTCTGTCCTGTAATTTGTAACTTTTTTTCTTCCTGACCCTACTGATGGTGCAGAATTCCAAATCCTTCAGTCATTCTCTCCTTCCCATTCCCTTCTGGATTCGTCCAAGCAGACAGTCTAATAGAGGAAATCTCAGCCAAACTATGCAATCTCATATTTTGGAAACTGAAAAGCAAAAGCATATGTTTCAAGTGACAAAAGGAGTAACTCCATCTTACAGTACCTGAGCTGCTGCTCAAGTGGCCAGTTCTGTGACAAAAAGAAAATAATCTGACAAGTTTTTAACAGTCAGTAAAATATTATCCAGTCAAAAAATCATTTTTAAGTTGAGAATGCTGTAGACTGTTTCTTTTACTGAGCCACTTGGGAGTATCTGAATGTAAGGGAGCAGAAGTTCACTGTGTGCGTCCATAGTGCTCATGGCAGTGGGTGTGTAGAAGTCCTTCAGCCAAGCCCTAAAAGCAGCAAGCAATCTTCAGGATCACCCGTCCACCACTGACTAGTTGGCAGCCTGTATCCTCTACCTGAAATGGCACCTGGTGCTTACCATTTGCCATGGAATTATTAAGAAAACAGTACATTTATTCTTTAGGGTCCATGATGTTTTCTGGTTTATTGCTTTTTGTTTGTTTGTTTGTTTGTTTTTCCGATTTACGACATGTTAAAGTCCCTCATGCTCTGTGGCTCTCATTTGTGTTTGAGCTGTTTTCTTGCTCTGTTTTCTTAAGCTGGCATAACGAGTCCCTCTTGCTTTTGCTTTCAGTGTTTTAACTTCAGTAGCTGAATTTGAGGTAGTTTACTTTCTAAGCCAGTACAGGTGAGGAAAAGCAGCAACACGAAGAGGGTACATCGCAGTAATGCACAGAGGGGAGAGAAGGAGAGAATAATGGAATGATGAAAGGCAAAACATTCACTGAAATGAGGTTCTAAAAAAGCACGGAGAACATGTGTGTGTGGTGGGGAGGGAGTTGTCTCAAAAAGCCATGTTTGTTCCCTGGAGGCTCCCGTGTGCTATAATTGAGTCAACATGTCAAAGTGAAGTATGTGGCGAGCTTTGCGAGTGGGGGAAAACTGCTGCTTCTGCACATACAGGGCTTGGATGAACCCATTCTTACAGCAATAATAAGCACTCTGCTTTTGCATTGCTGAAGCCACAACACAGCAGAATAGCTGTCCAGCCAGGCTCTGTAGCCAATGTTTCTCTAAGAAATGCTTTAAATCTTTGTTTGGTTGGGAAGCTAAGAATAATTGGCTTTAACTTTGCTTCTATTGTGGAATTGAATGAAGATGGTGAACAGAGGAGAAGATGACTGAATTGCTGTTGAGATAGGGGCAAAGCAAGCTACAAGGGCCTTACTTAATGAGAAACAAATCCCATTCCTTGCATGTCTGTTTCTCATGCTGCTGTTATGTTTTGGAGATACACTGGCTTACTTTTGTTTAGTGTCTGTATTTGTGCATTTAAAACGGATGGAAAAGGGATGATTGCAATGCTCTGTCCCGGCTGATACTCGCAGCCTTTGGCTGTGTGACTTTGTGCTTGGTGCTGCACTGGCACCTCTCTCCTGGCCAAAGCTCACTGCAGCTTCCCCCTAGGACTTCATATGAACTTGAAAATCTTTAAAGCCAATGTTTCCATGCTAACAAGCTAATTTTGTCTTGATTGGTTTTTATGTAGAATCTTTACCTTTGGTGCTTTCATATTTTAGAAATCATTCTTACTGACATATTTGATGTTCTGATTGTTTCCATAGAGACAGCAATGGCAGAAACCTGCACAAGGAAGGTGACAGCACTGTATTTTCAAGATTAACTGTTTTACAGAGGAATAGTTTGAGGGGGTGGGAATATAAAGTAGATTTTTCCAAGCAGTCACAGAATATTTGGGAGTAGTTGAATAACTACTGGAGGTCAGAGAAAAAAGGCAGCAGGACAGAAGAACTGGTTTGTTATTTTGGCATTTGTCTGTGTGGGGAAGCAGTGAACAGAAGGTCAGCCTAGAGATATGAAGTGCTTTCATCAACACATCCCCTTTATTGCTGCTCCAAATGAAGATGAAATTCTGAAATGTAAAAAACTGCTACATGGAAATTATCTCAGAGAAGAGACTGCAGTTAACATGCCTGTGAGACAGCATGTAACACACCTTTTTTAATTTCTCCCTTCCCAATTCGTAACCTAAATGTAGGAGGCTTTTAGCATTAGCAATCAGGCACTTACAAAGCCATTAGTGAGAGCTGCAACCTTTTTTTTTTTTTTTCTTTTTTTTTTTTAAACCCTTGGTAAAATCAGCTGTCTGATTTCATTTTTTGGGCAGCAAGACTTTATCCGTTTCATTATGCATTGTACTACCCATGTTTGCCAGCAAGATACCTTGAGAGAATGCAAGCATTTCATGAGAACCCTCACTGTGGCCGAGAGGCTTGTTTTTAAAGCATTTGGTAGGAGAGACGAGCATCCCCTGACATGTCTCTTTGTAGCAGGTCTTGCTGCTTCTGTCTGCGGTGTGGTCATTTGAAGCAGTTGTCTGAACTATAATGTATGCCCACCTTTCTCGGGCAAGTGGGAGGAGATAATGAGAGAGATGCTTGCAAACAGTGTTAACTATTTTCTTTCGGGGACGATTCCTTTTCAGTGAAGCGTTTGATAGCATTCCAAGTGCCCTTTCCTTCCCCACCACTGTTAGGTGCGTAAGGGCTGCGGCCAGGCTTGGGACTTTGAGCCCACTACCTCTGCCTGGGAAGAGCAAGTCAGGCAGCACTGCCCATCTCCAGGTGGCAGGCACATCTCTGGCCCTGGGGAAATCAAGCAGGCTGGTAGTAAGACACAGGTGCTACACTCCAATTTAACACATTGTTAAATTGAGATCTCATATGCCTTCCAGCCAAAATATGGCATCATACTGTAAACTGAATTCGTGTTATATCTTATTACACTGGGGAGGAGAAGCAGGCAGCTGGGAACTTGGGTTGCCTTGAAAGTTACAGAAGTTACTCATTTGTCAGTGCCTGAGGCCTCTTAGGTCACATCTGCACAGTACCTCATCTGGTTTTTGATATCTTTGGAGTGGGGGTGAGTTAAAAAAATATGTAATTTATAGTTCTTCTTTGTATTTATATGCAACATTTTGCACAGCTGGCATGTTAGGAAGTGTTTGATTCTGCTTTTCCCTTCACCCAATGAAGGGGAAGTGTTTTTTTTTTTTTTGTTTTTTTTTTTTGTTTTGTTTTGTTTTGTTTTGTTTTTTTGTTTTTTGTTTTTTTAACCAGCCAGAATTACTGTGTGTAAAACTAGAAAGTAGTTTAGAAATCATGGTTTAGGTAGTTGTAGCAGAAAGGCTGAAGTAAATTGTGCCATCTGGTCTAAATACCGCCCTCTTGTTTGCAGAATGATACAAAATTAAATGAAGTCAGTTTCTCCTTGAGAGAAGTTTATTTATAGATAGTTAAGCTGCTGAGATGCTGAGTTAGTAGGAAAATAAGAAGATTGGTTAGGACCCCTTTCCTTTTGGTGTTGTGTGTCTGAAGTGGGACATGACTGGAAATTCAGTGGTACCACGTGTTCTTTGGCTGATGACACACGTTACATAATGAGGTCAACTCGCGTTGTGTACTCTCCGGCTGTGTTCATTCCTACCTTGAAATGGCTTTTATTGAGAATAGCTCAGAGATATTTGAGCTATGTTTGTCAATTTAAATCAAGATGCTTTGGATTTCCAGAATGCTGTCCTCAGAACTGTTTGAGCTCTGAACTTCTTGGAAGATTTTTGTGAGCTTTCTCACCATGTTTTTTTAGTCTGTTTTATTCCTAGAAGCCCTTCTAATGTATGCTTCGAAAGATTCACGTGTAGTTGTTTTGATTGTTTTCTTCTGCATCTTTATAATTAAATATATGTCTTTCTTGCTTTTTCTTTTTCCCATCTTCATTTCAGCCGAGTAAAATCCGAGTTTTATTTCATGGTGCTCATAACAGTGAACTTGTTCTTTTGCCACGTTGATTAGAAATAGTCTTTAGAGGTGCAGAAGCCAGAGGCATTGCCTTTTATTTTTACCCATGGCATTCAGTGGGGTAGCTGTAGACCTGTGTGGAGATTCCTGGACTTGAGTCTTTTGCCCTGTCAAGTTGATAAATGTGTCATTATTCTGGGGCTGAAGGTTTCTGGTTTATATGAAATAATAGGGCACCGAGGACCAGAAAAGCATAATAGTTGACATTGACTTGTGGGTGTCAGGCCTGGCTGCCCTGCCAGTCCCTCAACTCTTTCATCTTTTTGCTATTTTTTTTTGCTCTTGTGTTAATTTATTGCATAGTATCCCTCTCTGTGAGTACTTGTGGATATGGAATATCTGACTGACTGAGCTTTTCCTCGAGGTTGTGAGCAGGAACAGGAAAGTATTTGATTCCCACTGTTTTCACACGTAAAGTGAATCAGGCTGGGGCATCTGTCCATTGTGTTAAAGTATCTTTGCAGACATCTTCCCTTGGACACTAAATTCTGTGTCAGTTTCTGCTGTGCTAGTAGGGAAGATGGATACTTAACTCCAAACCTATCATATTTGCTAAGTTCTGCTTAATTTACTTTTTAAATACAGAACAGGACTGCTTATCTTTCTCTTTTAGTGTGATACTGGTACTTCAGTGAATAGCTGCAGTGAAACATTCTACTGCTAAATCATAGCACTGTTAGGGTGTGGTAACATCTCTTGTTAATTTTCTTGGTAGGCATGGTTTTTAGAGTGGACACCTGCTTGGAAAAGCAGTGAATTTGGTTCTGGGTTCACAGCTGTGACCACTGAAGCTGTGTTTGTTCCCCGAGCAGGTGCACCGTAGGCTGCCGTGGCGTGGCATTGCCAGTCAGTCCCACCAGCGCGGCTCACTACTGCCTCGCTGCTCTGTGAAATGGAAGCCAGTCGAGATGGCAGCTTTTGTGACGGAACGGCTATGCGCAGACCACCAAACTCGATCACAACCAAAGTCGGCTTCGTTCTCAGCCAGCCTGAAGCTATTGCTATATTCCAGCTTTTATTCTTGCATGACAGGCACACATGGTGGGCAGTCTTTTGAAAGTTGGCTGTACTGTACTGTTTATTCTTCTTTTAGGAAGCTGGGTGAGACCTTGATTCTGTGTGGGCATGCTTCTCTCGGCACTTCAGTACCTCTCTGTAGGGTGCCTTGTGATGCTAGCTTTAGACTATTTGTTGGAGATTTCATTTCTAAAACATGTATCTTGGTGAGACATATCTATGTTCCCTTTCTGGTGGCTGTAGGAAACTGTGCAATAGACAAATATGGTCGGTATGACTCTGCTCTTGGAAGGCGTTTTGGCACATTTCTGACTATTGGTAAGACTGTGTTAGTATCTTTCCTCCTTGCCTGAAGTGTGCTACTAGAATGGATTTGGGAAAGCTCTCCTTTTCCATTGGTGTGGAGTTTGGATCACAGCAAGACAAGTGGATGATATTAGTAAACGGCAAGTCTTTGAAGTATGTTACAATCAACTTCAGAGAGAAAGAAAATCCCTTCCCTGAGCTACAGATAAACAATAATGCTTTCAAACCTTGAAGAGGATCAAGGTGAAACTCGGCGAACAGCAACTGCAGAGGAGATGCTGCTGCTTTGTGACAAGTGGCAAAAATACTGTCTCTTTTTGTGCTTCCTTAACAAAGCAAAATAACAAAGTACTCTGAGGTTGTTCTATGAAAGGAACATAAAAAGTTTTTTGTTTCAGATATCCTCATCTTAATAGATGTGGGTAGGATAGATTTTAAAAGAAGGATGCAAATGCTTTCTCAGAATTCCGAACTATCTTCAAAAGCAATTGAAAAGAACTGAATTCATCTGTTTGTGTGGATGCATTTCACAGCATTTATTTGCCTATTTAGACTTGTAGGGGAGTAACATCTTCCAGCTGCTGTGTCACAGTTCAGTTGGCTTTAGCTGGGAGAGACAGAATGGAACAGTCTCATTTCTCTTGTTAAAGTAGTGAGGGAAGAAGGAACTATGTCTAGACCATGCACTTGAAGTACATTTCAAAAGGTAGAGGTGTTCCCCTCTGCCTGAGGTGAAGGAGCTCTCAGGAAGATGTGTTGGAAAGCAGTAGGAAGTGGCTGCAGAGGTGGAGTGACTAGGATTGCTCCCTCTGAGGCTGCCGTTTGTTTTTTTACAAGATTCTGAGTCTTGGGAGACAAAGGAGAAAACCACATTTTCTCCCAGGATGAAAGTATTTTTCAAAAGCAAGAAAGTATTCGCATAGCTTTGAAATGGCTGATAGATAAAAGCTGAAGTTCCATGGACAGGGGCGTGTATTAACATGCCATATGGGTTGCAATGTCATGAATGATAAATAAGGACTTATGTAAGGACCTGAGAGCTAAATGTCCAAAATTGAAATGGGAATAATGAAGAAAAATGATAGCTTAAAAATACATTTTTGACATACTTGCTGACACCTGATGGCTACTGGGAGAATTCAAACCAACTCTGCAGGTCACCTCTAACAAAAAGCTAACTTATAGATAAGGTTTTAAAAAGGTACCACACAACAGCCCGTCCCCTATACAAAACCCAAGTGAGAACAAACTACAAATTGAGAGGTGGTGGGCTTGGGTGGGGGAGGGAGACTTAAATGTGGCCTTCAGGAAAGAATCTGTGTAAAGAATTGAGAAAGAAATAAGATGGCAGTGGCAGCAGCCAGGATTTGCAGAGCTTTTCAGTCCTTTGTTTGGTTATCTTGCATAAGTGCTTTAGCCAGAGACTCTTTCAGTAGCTGCATGGGGCTGGCTTGGAACACAAACGTGCATGAATCCAAATGTAATTTCCCTGTTGTGCACATTCTGGCTGTGACAGCTCAAGTTATGAATGTAAAATAGCAGAATAAAGTTGAGAAGATGGCCAGGCCTGCAATGTTAATAAGAATTGAATTACCCAGAGCTCCTGTGAGTTCAGCGAAGGTGCTGCCCGAATTTTAAGTTTAGCTGCTTCTGTGCTTAATTTTGGTGTGCCTTGGAAAAGAAGAATAGTCTGTGCGTCTGTCTCTTTGTGCATCTAGGTGATTCAGCTTAATAAAGTAACGTTCAAAGCAGGCAAAAGGGATGATGCTAATTCTCTGCTCTAATTTATGGCTGGTGCTGGCACACAAACTCAGTAAGCAGCGGTGGTTTTGATCAGTCACAATGAAGTAAGTACTGTCCGGGACCGACAGGATCTTCCCTTTCAGGCAGTTCTCTTCACTGTGGGGTAATTATCCATAATTTGCCACTTTCCCTAATTCCCTGCATTCAAGGGGAACTTCTGTGCAGAAGAAGGGTTTTCCTCCTCCGCACCAGTACGCTGCTCACAGAAGGGGCACCTCGCCATGATTGGGGGTCAGCTTCTCCTGGGGCTGTGCGAGCAAGGAAGGGGCTCTTCCCCCTTCTATGTGCAACTTGCACGGCAAAGAGAAGTTGCAAAGTTTACAACTTTCTCTGCTTCTTCAGCATCAGATTTTCCTGGGTCTGTCCTCTCTTTCTCTCTCCTTCCAACCTCCTTCCATCTCGTGTTACCATGGAGAATGAAATGCCAGTTCCATTCAAGTTGTCGGCTGAATAGGTTTTGAGGTTGATGGATGGTGAGAATCTCTTATCCCTCCTTCTCCAAACACCGCCCCTGCCTGGTTCTTGACATTTCACTTGCCAGGGACTGGCAGTCGGAGAGAGGGAACTGAAAAGGAGGCTGGCAGTGTCCTGCTGAGATGCTCTTTCAGTTCCTTGGATGAAATCAGCAGCCGTGAGAAGGTCTTAAGGACTTTGGTGCAGAGCCTTGTCCTCAAGCTGGCTGAAGCATGAATGCTCACTTGAGTGCGTGCCCCTGCTTCCCCAAAGCACCCAGGGAAAGAAGATTCATACATGACTCTTGCTTCTGCTTATGGGTATGTTTTGAGGGGTGATGTAACCTCTGCAACTTAAAGGGAAAGGTAAGGAATGAATCTATACAGTGTGTGCTCTGGCATAACCTCTTTCTCTCAAAGATACTTCTTCTAGGCTTCATTTTAATATTACCTCACGTGAGAAGTGGAATTTCTGCAGTCTGACTTGCCTGGGTTTGTGGCTGGGATGCTGAAGTCACCAGGAACCTGTGCTTAGTGTCATTCTAGGAATTCCTGTGTGCACTGGTTGCCTACTTGCGGTAGTATTGGTAGTGTCAAAACAGCCTTCTGAATAAGGTACTTATTAAAACATGTATAAATCATGGATTTTAACAGGCCCAGGGTTGAACTGTGGTGCAGGGGTTACTGCTGAAGCGCATGAAATGGGGCTACAAAGCAGAAAAATCAAAATGATGGCACTAAAATATCACAAAAAAAAATCTTTTTGTTGTGATTTATTACTTTTCATGCAAGATGACTGTGGCTTTACAAGGGATCAGGAGAATTTTTAGTTACGGTGAAAGGCTTAAGCATGTCCTTTTCACTGAAGGGGTTGTTTTGACTGATGACCACCTAATAGTTTGGGAGAAGCAACTCCCTGGCATTGTTTGTTGGTGGGTGGATTTCACTTCTGGAAGTAATGCTTAGAATTTACATTCAGACATTTTTTCCAACTATAATGATTCCGTGTACATACACTTGTTAGGAGAGGGAAAAAATTTGTGTGACCTTTCAGCTAAAACCTGATGTGTCAGGACCATACCAGCGCAGGAATTATACGTTAGTGGGTGGCGTTCCAATTTAAGGTCATAAGTGGAAATTTGTTATGGGTGCTTTTGAAAAGCTGTGCTAATCCTAATAAGCAATTGTGAGCTCTTTCTTTCAGTATATTTCTTTGAAGCATTGCAGTGAAAAATATTCTTATACCAAAATATTAATAACCTTCTGTATGTTCCTAAACTTGCTAAACAAATACATCTACCCCGGTACCATCAGCAGCTTTTGCATGGCTGAGCTTTGCAAGAGTTCACTTTCCATTTGATGCTCTCTGGCCTGTTTGTTGTTGGACTGTTGTCACCCTGCTGGAGTTTTCCTGCTGCAAGGTTGCTTTTCCTCTTGTGGAAGCTGCTTTCCAAAATGCTAAGAGGTTAGCTGCTTGGCCACTGGTGTGTTAAAAGGGAATTTTTTAATTACCACATCAGAAAGGCATGGGTGTGTGTGAATATATACAAAACAAAAATAATATATATGAAATATATGTGAATATACCATCCCATTCTTTAGTTAATTTATTGTAGAGATCGTGATATTGTTTTTATCTCAAAGCTCATTAGGCGTTCCCCAGGTAGATGCGTGAGTAGTGGACCTGTGATTTTCAGTCATATAAAATAACGAGCAGGACTTTGGTTTTCTGGTTTGAAATTGGTTGGCTGGGGTACTGCAAAAAAATTACATTTACAAAAATATACTGCTGAAGCAGCTTCTTTTTACCAGAAATATGTCACCCATGTCAGATGGAGTTGGGAGAAAGTGATACAGTGAGGAAAAAGGGGGGAAGTCCTGTGGGGTAGTGCATGATACTGTGGTTTGGGATTAGCTTCCTAATAGGCACTCAGCTTCATGTTACCATTCATAAGGGATAGGGGAAAGGGTGAGCATCTGTTTTATTTAACAGTTTGATTTTGAGGGAGCTGAAACGGCATCAGCATTGAGGCTTGGGTTGTGTATTTCAATTCATTCTGTTACCCTGCTGTTTTTTTTTTGATTTACATGCTGCCTTCTCTATGGAAAAAATATACTTCTACCTGGTTTTGAGTTTGCATGAAATGAAATCCCTGATCTTTCTCTCCCACTCTGTTTGTGAGGATTGTTATGTTAATAATTGTAGAGATTGTCAAAAGTTTTTCTGGATATTTCTGACAGGTTTCAACTTCAGGAAAAAAAAAAAAAAAAGTCTTCAAGTTTTCAACATAGATATATTTAGATTCAGTTTGTCCTCTGAAATGCCTCTTTCTTTTCCCCTCTACCAATATAAACCTTTTCTGTTTGGTTTTGGTTTCCCCAATGAGAATTGCACCGACTCTATAACAACGCAAACAACAAATTTTATTCTTAGGATGCTCCTGGTAGCTTCCCTGCTTCATTCCATCTGGACTTTGGTTAAATTATTATTTGAAAACAAATCTTCGTGTCCCACTGTTTTTAGATGGAGAGCTGCAAAATAGC
Source organism: Oxyura jamaicensis (assembly GCF_011077185.1). Classification (NCBI taxonomy): domain Eukaryota; kingdom Metazoa; phylum Chordata; class Aves; order Anseriformes; family Anatidae; genus Oxyura; species Oxyura jamaicensis. Next base: position 15,557,546 of record NC_048898.1, read on the forward strand.
AGTTCTGTAACTGTTCCTCTGTAAACTGTCACTCGGGCCTTTTATGGGTTCTGAGATTTTCATGAGTATACTGTGGCTAGTACTATTAACCACCAAAGGTAACTTTTATATTATACCTGGAAATACCTCCTGACTTCACAAATGGGTGCTTAGGTGGTGGCTATTATAATCCAGTGGTCTTTCCTGGCACATACAGTTCTCTTACAGTGTTTTTTTCTCCTATTCTGAAGGCTGATTCCCGCTGACACAGTTTATTAGTGTATCACTGTCAAAGTTTTTCTAGAGGCAAAATGCCATAAGGTCCCCAGCTATGGAAATCCTGAAGATTTTACCCTTTGCCTTAATTTTTGGTTATTGGAGTCTAGTTCTCATACTTGCTCTTTCTTGAGTTCACTCATTCTTAATTCTGCAACAGCCTGAAAGACTTGAGATCTGTCCTTTATATTGTACAGAATATAAACACTAAAAGCAAATACAAACACCAAATACTACCTGATTTTTCATGTCAATTTCAACTAGTTACTCAATTCCCTGCTTTCCAAATAGGTTGTTTTACTAAAATGTCTTCCTTAAGCCTCAAAAATAAGTTGGATTTGAAAATACAGCAAAAGAAAGGTATTCCATAATGACAGTGCTGTTCTCAGTGATTTCTCATCAGTGCAGTTGTTGAGGCTTCCACAGGCTCTGTTGCAGCAGAGCATCACGGATCCTGAGGAGTTTGTCATGCAGTAGAGGAAACCTTGGATATAGGCAGCCCTTTGTGCCCACGTGCCTGGAATCTTTGACTCTAGAAATTAATGTTACACATAAGTGATGTTTTTGGATTAAATAAAAATGGTAATATGAGGAACACCAGCAGATAGCAGTGCTGTATCCAGCAAAGAGAGGCTGAAGAACATCTTAGTGGTGTGCCTGCTGTGGCTTAGAGGAGTGAAATTGCTCTGTATTACTAATTAAGCCCAAGAAGCATATTGCTAGCTAACTTCTTGCTTAATATGTTTAAATAACATCTCAATTAATACTACCGCTAGTTTGAACAGAAGTAAAATAAATTTGTCAAATGTATTATTCTGGCTTCCTTGTTATCTGTCATTACAGTGTCTTTGACAAAGACTGCTAGATCTCTTAGAGAATTTAATAATTCTGGAGGAAAATATTGAACAAATGAATTGTTGCAGTAAGCATAGGAGAACTGGTTGGATAACTTGATTGTTCTTCAGTCGGTTATTATTTCTAATCCCTGTTTTCATCTTTTATTCCTGTTTCACTCCAGTTGTCCCCTAATGGAAATTAGGGTATTTATTTTTTATTTTTTCTACATTTTGCCAGCATTATTTGGGACTTCTGTCTGTCTCCCTCTTTCCTCCTACTGCTTACCTCTTGCTAAATGTGCTGTTTTCTCCCTGCAGTCTTTCCCCGCTGTACTTCCCCTGCCATCATCTTTCCCCTGCTATCATCTTTCTCCTTTCCCATCTAGACAGTAGCCAGAGCCTGTCATTCTCCTATCTCGCCCTAGAGCCTCCTGTCCTGGCTGCTCTGCTCTGTGTGTGCAGGCAGCTGGAGGAAGATTGAGCTCTAGACCTCCTCCTGTTTGCTTCATGTTTTACTCTACCTTTTCCACAGTGAATAGTGCCTGGGTTTCTTTTTCGAGCTTACCCAGCCAGCACAACGTGGGACTGACCTCATTTGTTTCAGTTTCACTCCTGCCCACTGCTGCTTAGCGCCGAGGCAGTGAGAAAGGAGGCAGCTTTGTGCCGTGCAGCTGGGAGAGAGCCCTGAGCAGAGCAGGAGACTGAAGCTGTCTGTCCCTAGACTCAGGAGGACAGCTCTTCACTCATTTGTATGTTACAGACTTAAAGTCTGGAAAATGAGTTGTAGTTTGGCTTTCACCAGAGCTTCCTACCTGTTCTGGTCAAGTGGATTTCTAAGCCCTGTATTGGCTGGTCTATATGCAAAGAATGAGTGCTGTTCTCTCCAGTCACTCGTTCTCTTATCTCAAGTGTCATTTACTGGAATCTCTCTACCTTTTGCCTCCTGTAAGATGTAAAGTGAATTACAGGTGTGTATTTCAATCAATGTATTAAGTGTGCGACGAATGAGAGGCAGTGGGGATTTTGATGCCATAACCATAGTAAGAATATAAAAAATCTGTGATACCAGGTATCTAAGCTATTTTCTGGTGTATTGAGAGCACTGGTTATGTAAGAACAATTTCCAGCCGAGACAAAACATGTTTCTGTGCTAGGTCAGCACAACAGGAGATGATTTCCCCTCACCTGGCAGAGCTGCTGCTCTGCAAACCATGTGGCTGCTAGTTAAAAGATTCAGATGTGCGATGTGGCTGCTCATCTGCGAGGGGGAGACTGGAATTATTGGTGAACACTTGTGAGGGTTTGACTGGAAAAACATGGCAATTTCAGGTACTCTGTGTTTGTGTGTAGTCCTTATCCCGGTCACTTTGTTGCATACTTGATACTTAAAATCACTTTGATCAGTGTCTGAGACTGATTTTGTGCCTAAACATCATGCATGTAGTATTGGTGTTGGCATTATCTGTAGATGCAGAACAGTGGGTTCTCAGAGCTGAGCATTTGTATTTTGTTCTTTTTACATGATGCACAGCAACTGAAGTTGCTGTTGTCCTCTCCAAATTTGCCTGAACACAAAATCGAAATGAAAAACTGTAAAGCAGAATATAGCACGGGAAGCACAAGAAATGGGAATATAATCTCTTTAACATAAATACCATTCCCTCTAACCTCAGATTTCTAAATAGGTGATTGACGGCAGTTTACCGTGAAGACTAGGAACAGCAGGCTAGTGAGGGATGGAGTCAGATTTGGGTGCAGTGTGAGGAATGCCCCTTGTAATCAGATAGAGTTGCACAGCATGTGCCTCTAGGCCAGCCATGGGCTGTTTCAGATTTGTCCCTGTGAAATCCTGCCCTTTAGTTGTATCCCAGAGCTGTAGCACTCAGTACCAATGTGTTCCCTACATCCCTCGCAGCCCAGTCTGCTTATCATTTGTTGGCTGTATTTTGCTTTTCCCTAGCTGGAACACTGGACTTTTACAGTGACTGGATTTGTTAGTAGAGCAAAAGGATAGAAGTAGGGGAAGGGATAACTGGAAGTGGTACTTTCTTCTGTTTTAAATAAAACTTACCATTTTTTGTAGCAGAGTAACATTGTAGAAGAAACTGGAGGTTACAAAGTTAATAAAATGCATGTCCAAGACCAGAATTTCCCCCCAGAACGAGTAGCTTGGGGAGAATATGGTCTAACGGTCTAGGACATTCTCTAGCCAGCCTTTGTATTTATTCCCTGCCTTCTGCTCTTGTTTGTACAATAAAGGTGTTGTTTAGTGTAAGGTGATCTCAGACTGTGCTTCTCCTGGAAAGGTCAATGTTGCTCTCGGCTCCCACAGTTGTGGCATTTCTGTCTCGCTTTATTCAATTCCTGCAATCAGGCAGCTGGAGGGTGCATTCTGTCGGCTCATAAATCTGACTGACTGCTAATCATTTTTTGGTGGATCACTTATTTGGACCAGTGTGCTGTGAATAGCCGGGGATGCGGGTCAACCTTTTTTGTGAGTAGCCACTAACGTTGGTTTATGCTCCTTGTGAAACTGTACCCTGACCCTATTAACATTCCTCTGTAATACGCTTCGGGTACCTGACTGAGCACAGAGCATCTTGCAGGTATGTACAGGACAGGCTGCACTTTCTTCTCCTATAAGCAGTATCTCGATGTAGCATAATAACTGTGTACATGTGAGTTGTGACACCCTTGCTGGGGTTTTCAGACTCAGTGGGGCTGAGCATCATCTGCAGGAGTAACGTCAGCTCTGGGCCAAGCTAACATGGGTGTAGATGGAAGCACACTGCAGTTCCATCTTCTCTCTTCTCTCATGTTTTCTCTCTTTTGCCCCTTATGCCACATGACCTGTTCCTTATTATTGCAGAGCTCCTTACTGGGACCTTAAGCTTGTGTTTCCATCTATGCTTTACAACCCCACAAATCAGACACCATGTGAGGTTAATTACAAGCACTAAAGCTATGCTCCCATACGTCATCCTGCCATGCCTCTGCTCCTGGGCAGCAGCAGCAGCCTGTACACAGAACAGCATGTCAGTGACCTCAGGCAAAAGGCATTAGTGGCTTGGCAGAGGTGCTTGCCCCAGCGTTCAGATGAGAACGCAGAAGATGCTGTCAGGAGCTGCCATCATGTACTGACTTAGGAATTGTTTTTCAGATTCTCTGTTTTAGTGGCTGATCTTCAGAGAGAGTATGGATCTTGTACTGTCTTCACCAAAATGGGCTCTTTCTTGACTTACAAGGAAGAGATTTATCCAGTAAAGAAGGTGGCTTCTAGTCCTATCTTCCCATTTCTGTGTTTTATCCAACAGTTATTTCAGTTTTTAGAGCACATGGGTTTGTTACTCTGGGCCTTGTTTATAAATAGTACCAGCAGCAGGAGGTCTTAGCAACTGTGAGCAGCTGTACTTGCCTCTTCATTTTAAATCTGAGCAACTAAAGTGCAGATGAACAATAGAACTTCATTTTTTGGCAAGTGAAACTCTTAAATTCTTTGGGATTTGTTGAAAACTGTTGCGTCTGTGCTGAAAATGAACTAGCATTGCCTTTTCAAGGAAGGCTATGACTTGTTGGAGCTCAGAGTAAAGGTTCATGGTAGTAAGTGTTAAGGTCTATAACGCTTCGGGTTTGAAATGCTGTATATGCATATATATGGACTGTTATGCTTAGCTAAGTGTATTACTACTTGCATGTATTGGAGATACTACAGAGTCAAGTCTGATTTTCTTGAGACTCTAATCTGTATACACTTTGCAGAAGTGGCGCTTGGGGAGTGCCTGAGGATACTGGGAAGTGAAGAGGAATGCACACGGGCAGAACTTGAGAGGAAAGGACTTTAAACAATGTACGGGGGATGTTGCAGATTGCCTTTGTAAGCATGACAGGTTAATTTTTGACCTTTGAAATACTGTGTAGGGACTTAAATTGGCTTTTTCTCCATTTATTTTTTACAGCTAAGGCTTTATTTTCTCTAGGTAGATAATTTAGGTTGCAGGTTATCCATGCACAGGCCCCAGCCTTGGACCTGGAAGCAGTGCATCTGTTCCTGCATGGCTTACACCCCGAGCTAATTGACCTGCTGAACCTTTGTCAGCTTTATTCAGAGCCACCGCTGATGTCTCTGCATTGTGCTCCCAGAGCACGGGCTACTGGGAAGCAGGATCTGGATGAGCTGGGCATTCAGGAGCCAGCCAGGATCCACAGCTTGCAGCCTTGGGCTGAAGCTCAGGCTCTGCAAGACACAGAGACGTGGAGCTGACGAAAGAGTAACACGTTGCCTGCAATGTGACCCTTTCTGCTTTGAGAGGTTTGTTAGATGGATTTTCTTTCAGGGCTGACCCTGTACCTCAGGTTAAGAGACCTCCCAGAACCTGGCGCACTGGAAAGCATTATGCACAGATTCTGGGCTGGCTCTGGGCCGTAGCCTCTGTGCAGCTGTGTTTGTGTGGTCAGGGCTTTCTCATTATTCGGGTGTTCCTGTCCCCCATTATTCTGGGTAGTAGAGAGCTGACTTAGTCTGTTAACGCTTGGTTAAAGCGAAGTCTGACCAGGCTAAGAACCAAGTGTTTAGTTCAGATCTTTTCTCATGGCATGTTCAGCATTCAGAACATTTATGGCAAGGATGGAGAGGGCAGATAATCCTGGGCCTGTCTCTGCTGCAAAATTCATGTACCCTTGGATAATGCCTTTATTCCTAAAAACAAACTTACTCAGTTTGATGTATGTTTTTCGTAGTGAAATCTATCTCTGTAGTATGAACAGCAAAGGCATTTTATTTTTTGTTTTGAGCAACGTCCACAGGCCTGCATGGTTTGCATGTGCTAGGAAGTTGGAAAACAGAGGAATTCTGTGAAAAATAAGGCAGATTTTTTTTTCTTGTAAAAAGTGACAGGTGTTTTCTGCCTGCAGACTATAATTTTTTGTTGTCAGATTGTGAAAAGATGTCCAAAAGGAGATGTGAGTGGGGAGAGTACCTACTGTAATGTAACCTTCCGTGGGAAGCAATGCTAATATTTACTTGGGTTTGCTGCTAATGGGTAGAAAAATATTGGTCTGTCCTTGGGCTGTGGTAGTTGACAAAGAAGAAATTAACCCCATTTGATAGCTGTAAAATCTGTTGTCTTCTTACACCAAATTTTTTGCTTCCTGCACATGGTTCTGAAAAAAATTGTTAAGCCAGGTCTTAAGAAGTAAAGTGTTGTGTTGGGCAAGACATCTTCTGGTTGCCTTGGAGAGCACCTCACTGTTTGCTGGTTTTCTCCTTTCCGTGGTCTTCCCAGTCCCCAGCTTAGCCTTTCTGTTTAACAGTTACAGTAGGGTGTACCGGGCTGAGCAGTGGCATGTGGTAGATGCCCCTTTTTCCTTTGGGACCTTGGGATATAACTCTTATTAACCCGGAAAGAAGAAAAACATATATATATATATATATATATATATATATATATATATATATATATAATAGGGCAGTGTGCTTACTTTACAGTTCTTTAATCTTTATCTTTAATCTTTATGTTTGCAGCTTTGGGTAATTTCTGGTCAGTTCAGTTATTCCTATTCTCTGGCCAAAAGAGTCACGAAGGGGCAGGCGCATCCTCCGGCATTCTAGCAAGCATGCAAAAGTGGATTAAAGTCAAAGCACTGGAATCAGAATTACTTTACTGTTATTTCCTGAACTGGAAACTGCAGTATTTCAGGTATTGAAGTGGATCAGATGCCCTGGCCAGAGAATGTTTCCAGTTCAGAAAACGTTGTGCCTCACACCATCAGGTACACATATTTATACAAAACTACTTCTCTCTCCCTAGGTTGGTGTTTTCGCTCAGTCTGCATCTGGTATAACACAGCTTCGCTCAGGCTGCATCTACACAGCTCTTTTTCAGACTGCACACACACTTCTGGAGGTAAGGAAGAATTGCTGTAAAGGATAATTTTGGCCTAGGTAGTGTAGTAAACGGGGGACAGAATTCCTATTCTGTGGGTCTTTGGTTCAGTATGTTGATAAAAGTCATGATCATTTTCTTCGACTCAGGACATTAATCTGTTTCTACATGTATATAGTTTAATACTTTATGCTTTCTTGAGTGGCATTTATGAATCGCTATAAAGTACAAGTAATGAACTGAAGATGAGTAGTGACTCTTCAGGTTTTCAGGCCTGTATTGTCCTTGAGGTGATTTTTTGTTGTTGATATTTTTCTTGATATGTGCAGCTCGTTGTGTTTAATGTTTCTGGGTTGGGGTTAGTCACCACTTAGTGTGGTGTTGCATAACCTGGGACGGGGACTGCAGAGTTCGCTGTGATTCAGCTAATAGGGTCTTAAGCAGCACAGGGTTATCTATGTTAAATTTCAAAGTTTTATGCTAAACCTGATGTCACTTTTCAGCAGGGCTACACTCTTTAATCTTATTATCATGCTCTAGGAGTGTTACAGGGATAGTAACATCAGTGCTTGCTACATAAAGCTGTCTGGCTACTGTTTCAGCAGTTAAGTTTTTGTCTTTATCCAGTCTCTTAGTAGCACAGTTTGCAGCCCCAGCACCTTCCTGGAGGAGGCTTTAGAGGATGGCACTGACTACTGGCTTTGCAACACATGGGCTTTGGTGCTCCATCGCTTCCCCTTGATTTGTGAAAACATCTGAGCTGCAGAGTGCTCCAGAAAAAGTAGGAGGCATGTTGGTTGCAAGTGAGGGGAGGTCAGTGGTCAGCCAAACCCTTAGCTTGGTAGGTGGGCATAAATCACTGAAGAAGTTGACTCGTGCGTGGCTTTAGTGAACAGATAAGGAACAGATATTCTGCTTCTAAGAGTGTCTTGGAGATCCTCCAGCCTCAACCTTCCCACAGAATTGCCATGTTGAGAGGAAGGGGGTATGATTTTCCTTTACTGTCTTCCTCTTTGCTTCTGTACTGCTTCCTTTCTTTTTTTTAAAATATTTTTTCTTTAAGGAATAAACATAAAAGCCCATTTTAAATTTTCAAACTTTTAATAAACAAAAGAGAGGTGCACAGGGGCCTCATTCATCACCTTTTGTCACCAGACTTGATTTGACATCTGAGACTACAGAGAAACTTTGGCAAGTGCAATGATTTCCCGTGTGGGGGTAATAAGAGAGAAAAAAGCTGTCAGTTGAAAACAGCAGGAGCTGCATTAGCAAATATAAATTAAACAGATGGCTAAGATACTGCAGCTGTCACATAGAAGCTCCAGGAAGATATTTAGCTTAGAGCTGCAGGAGGCTATTTTAAAAGGAAAGATGAAAACAACAGCAAAGCAAAGTTTAGCATGACGAAGAGACAATAGAGGCATTCAGATGATTATGTGAAACTTACCCAGCACTGACTTTTTTCTTCACCTCTTCTTAGGACTCTAAAATTAATTCAGGATCAGCTATTATAAGATCACATTACAGATTTTCAGACAGTGGGTTTGTTTACTGGTTTGGAGCTACCCTTCTGTACTCTTGCACGAGGTACTGGCTCTCGCACATATCCTGTAAAAGATGGGAGCAATATGACACACATCATACAGTTTTGTTCTGGTTGTTTCACAGCTTTTTCAAGGAAACCTGATGAAATAATTGTTTTTGAATAAAACATTTGAGGATATGCAATGTTAGGAGCGCTAATATTTTGTCAATGAATGCACCTGCATTTAAAGTGTTTTGCATGGTCAGTTGTAAGGTGATATTTTTTCTGACCAGTTTTCCTGGTCAGAAAAACTTTTTTCTTTCATGAAAGAAATTAAAAAACTGCATGCAAGTGTGCTGGTGTTTAACAGGTGAAGGCTATTTAGAATTTCAGTGCTGTTTTTGGGAGACCAAAAATCAAGTAGTTTTCAAAATATTGAATGTATAATTTTCCTCTATTAGGACTGATAATTTGTCTTAGATAAGTATCTTAGATATGTAAGCAGAGACTGATATGCTGCCTTCATAGATAGGTAAAGATGTGAATTTGCCAAGTAGGTGCATTTGAAGCCTGTATTTTAGGTTCAAAGAAATAGTGTATGTATCTGTGGTAGGCTTTTTTTTTTTTTAGCCATGTGAGAAATTTTGGATCTTTGGTTGTACTGCAATGCTCTGTGCAAAATAAGTGCATCTTCAGTTCTGTGGTGGTGGTTTTTTTGTTTGTTTGTTTGTTTGTTTTTTGTTTTCAAATTGTGTTGTTTCTTTACCATAAATGTCCCTAGGTGCAGTTAGCTATAGGTGTGTATACTTCATCTGCAGAGATGATTTGGTAGCTATAAAACTGTCTCTCTAACAGCTAAATCTTCTGTCCCTCAGTATTGATCCTTCCTCCCATCATCCCCGTAAAGGCTGAGTATACAAGTCCTAGCAGGCTCTGAAAGTCAGTGAATCTTCATTCTTTTAAAAGTAGGAAGTTGATCATTGATATGTAAATGCTCTTCAGTAGCTAAATCTTTAGCCTATCTTAGACTCTTACGTGATCTTAGTGGTTCAGGACCTAAATCATGAAGGGTATCAAAGGTTAAAAGCAACACCTTGAGCTTATTTGTGAGGTCTTGCTGAGAACGTGCAGCCTCAGCCTTCCCCTGCCTTTCAGGGCTGCTTCAGTTGTCTCTGTGAGTAGAAGCAGGCTCCTTGTCTTGTAACTGCATTTCTTCTATGGCGCAGCTTCATGCTTCAGTGTAGAACAGTACAGCTGTCAATGCCAAGTAGCTCATTTCGACCCAGGAAATTCCCTTTCTACCCATACAGAAACTTAGGAGCAGTTATAAAACGTAAGAAAAGTAAGAACAACCACAACAACAACAAAAACAAACACAAAATACAAAACCAAAACCCTCAGCCTGAGAGTGTATGCCTTTCTAACAAACGCAAATGGAAGAAACAAAGTTGGCCTTGAAGTGTACTTGAACTTGCGAATGATAAATGTGGGATATCTTTGCCAGTGGTGGAGGTACTTTTCTCAGTAGGTGACCTTCTGCCGGGGTCAGCCTGAGGCCTACGCCTCCACATACTTGCTCTTAGCCTTTTTTCTGCAATGTTTTAGCTAAACTTTAGTGCCATGACATGCTAGTAAGGGAGCAGTTCTGTGTAGAGAACCCAGGGCATACAGAAACATACACTGAACCCTGCAAATTCCCTGTCAGCTCTGTTCCTGGGAAGAAACCATAGGATTAGTCAGCAAGATCAGAAACCAAAGCAGGATGATAATGAAGCAGGGATAAGAAGGCAGTAAGAGAGGGAAGGAGCTAAAACAGAGAAGTGGCTGCAATGGGAAGAAGCAGTGGGGCAGGACAGCCTTATTTTTAAAGGTGGTTAAGTTCTTCTGCTGAGTATTCCAAAGGCAAGAATGAACTTTTCCATCTGGAAGCGTAGTTACTGTCTAATACCTTATTCTGCCCTTGATCTTCATGTAAACCTTCTTCTCGTGGTATCAGGGGAGGATGCCACGGAAGATGGAAGGATACACGGCTGCTACGCTGTAGGTAGAGCAAATGGAGTATGGTCTGGCCTGTGGTGTAGAGCTAGTGGGGACATCTTTAGAGTTTTTAACAGTGGGCTGTGACGTAAATTTTAATGTCATTTAAAGTGTTAATATCTGAATTTCAATTGATCAGGAGCAGCTGCTAACAGGCAAAATGTATACAAGTGGGAAAAGGAAACACAATCCAGCTTTTTTTATGCTCTCATGGCAATAAAGGGCTTCTTAACTGAAAGCAGGAAAGCCCAGCCCTTAGTACTACATTGTTATTCCACAGCTTAGCAAATCTGCAAAACAGCTCATGTACTTTGGCTCTCATTTGAACCTTGTCAGTTCTGGCCCAGTTCAGGCTTAAAATGAAAAAAATCTGTTTTTTAGGTTAGTGCCATTCTGCATGTAGTATAGACAGGTACATCAGTGAATGAGTAAAGGTTGTGGATAAATGTGTAACAGTTAGAAATAAATAATTTTTATTATGCTTATTGTTTGAGAGGTCACATAAATAATTCTTAGGTGTTACAAAACAACATTTTGAATAGATCTGGCATGTGGGCTGTGGATTCTACAGTGTTATTCCGGTAAATATTACCTCACTGATTAATTTAATATTGTAGCTAGTGTTTTTCTAATTTGTCTTAATAGCAGAGAAGATGGAGTTTCAAGTTTAGTTTTGCTTTAAAGTAGATTTTGCTTTACCTTTCAATGGAAAGCAACTGAATACACCTGCTTACATTTCGGTAATGAAAACATCTTTTACATGGAAAACAGTTTTTCCATGTTGTTAAGAATCTTACTTTTCTTAACTGTGGCAATTTCTGTCTTTGAATTTTGAGTTCCATTCCAGGTCCAAGTATGTCTGACCTGAATCAGTTTGCGGGAAAATATTTAGCTCATTTGTGACCAGCCACAAATTTGAGGTATGGCTGTGTATAGTGTTACACCATGGTGCACGTAGGTTTTCGAGAACTCTGCTACTGCGGAGGGGTATGTAGAGACATCCATCGAAAATAAATGCAGTTATCTATGGAAGAAAAGCCTTCCAGAGATGAGACAGGTGAGCTTCCTTTCCCTGTGTAAGCAAGCCATTAGGTGTTAAGAATTGCTACAGACTTCTAGCAAGATGTGAAAACACTGCAAGGCAGAATGTAAATGCACTGCTGCTGGTAGCCACAGGCTCCTGTAAACAGCTCAGGATAAGACTAAACACGACTGGAAAGAAAACGGCAACTAGTCATTTGGGAACCTGGTGTGATGGCACCTCTCCACCTTTGTTACAAGACAAATAATAGTTGGCTATTTGATGTTGCTCTAAACTTGAGTGGGAAAGCTGGAGTTTTGAATAGAAAATAAGAAGAATAATAGCACATTTTAAAATGATTGACACATGAGCTAGTTTCTTGTACCACAATCTGTGTTCTTTGCAGTCATAAAAGTCATTTCTAGGCATTCGTTCCAACATCGTTAATATTCTGTTCTTTTCTGTTTGGCAGAATATATCTGACCATGACTTTATCTTAATGCATTTTCTGCTAAGGGGATCTCTTTACAGACGGCTCTGTTACTTCTGGCTAATTCACACGAATAAACAAATGCAGAGAAATTGTATTATGAAAGTCGTAAATGCACATCCTTTATCTGCAGTCTCCAAAATGTGCTAATGAGAGTTACTTTTCAAGGTGTTTCCAGCATAATTGTGTTTTGCTAAGATGCTGCAGAAATTAAACTTAGTTGCCATAAAATATCCTTTCCAGTTAGATATTACTAAAAATGTGCAGCTGCCAGTGCAGCATGTGTTTTTAGGGAATTTGTATTAGCTGTTCTGGCAAAATCACCTTTTTGCCTGTGTAAACCACATCTCACTAGGCAGATTTGCTAGTATAGCTATTTTAGCAAAGCCTTTCTACTGTAGAAAAGACCTTATTGATAATACTGTGAGGTTCCCACAGTAGATGAAAGGCACAATACAAAGGGCTTTACAAACATGAATTAAGCTTCAAAACACCCTTGTAAAATAAATCATTCTTCTAGCTTGCCAATGTCTAGTTTCTTTTAATATGAGATGTTTTGTGGGGATAAGAAGGAAGGGTAGAAGATTCAGAGTTGGGGGAATTATTGCCTGGTAGCACTGTAGCATTGCTAAGCTAAACAAATTTCTAACCTGCTAGAATCCCCTGCCATCTCCATCTGATATATTTTAAATGTCTTAGCAAAATCAGTGTTTCAGAGTGTCAAATAGCTACTGGTTGTTGGTTTTACCTGATCTTTGATAGTATGAGGAGTTATAATGTTCACACTTGGCAATTCTTTTTGTCCTGAAAACCTGGAGCTGGCTTTTTTGTATGTGATGTTCTTGTTAATACTGTGTTTAACTACGGTGTTCTATCTCACTGGTTGGTATTAAACGGTATGAGCCGGTATGAGCCTGCGTAGTAGGGTGTGAACAAGTTATGCAGTTAAGGGATCTCAGAGGGAATAGAGAGAGGAACAAAACAAGATTTATGCACAAGAATGGTTTTAAAGTCAAGTCATTCAAAAGCTAGAGCAGTCTGATGTTGATGTTGTCTATGTGGTCTTGCTTCATTTTTGTGTTAATTATCATGCAGTCTTTAGTTACATGATCACATTCTATTTATTCCTTTCTCACCTTTTAGGGAATAAGGAACAGAAGAACTCTGCTAAGATGTAGGTTAATTTTCTCTTTTGCCAGCATTGGTTCTGAATTCGGCATGTAAACTTGTTGGGCAGGCAGGCCCTTGAATTTCAGCAGTTCTCTGTTAAACACCCTGTCCTAGATTCTGTATTAATACATCTATCAAGAATTTAAGCAAGCTGTGCAATCCTCTTTCCAGTTTAAGGCCTTCATGTGATAATAAATGTTTTCAAAAACAAGGTACCTTTCCTCACCGCGTGTAGGGAGGGACTCACTCAAAAAGCTGGCGCAGGCCCCCTAAAAGAAGGGAAATGATGGAGACATCTGGGCTGACTCTGTTGCCTGTTCTAACCCTTCCTGTGTGCTGAAGGAAGTTCCAGTAACTGTTCGCTAGTGTGCTTGATCCTCTGAGAGCTGCTTGATCTATTAGTAGTATTTTTGAGCCTTGTTTCCACAGCAACAGCACACTTTTTTTTTTTCTCTCCCCTCTAAAGGTGGCTGTTGCTTTGAGAATTAGACCTGTGGAAAAGCTTGGCCTTCTTGTCCCCTGTCATGATTTCAGCTGGCACAGATCGAGAGTGGGAGGAGTGGGATTGGGAGAGAGTGACCGTTGGTGGAATGGTGTGATTATGAAGTGGCAGCGGAAGGAATGAGTCCTACTTAATTATGGGTTTCAGCCTTAATAAAGTGAACGTGTTGAAAATGTTGGCTCTTTCTAAGCTCTGTGAATGAAAGGCCTGGGACTGTGACACTAACAATGATCATTTTAGCCCTTTGCACGTGCTCTTGCAGTCATGTAGGACCCATGTCCAGTTCATGCATGTGTTCATGTACAGTACAAAACCAGATGTACGTTCTTCTGTTCACAGACACTTTGTGTGTTCATGTCACAATAAGAAACCTAATCTAGTGTTCATCCTAGCATTGTAGGGAAGGAAAGTGTTGTGTTTAATTGCTCTTCTGAAATAGGAAAGAAATGTTATGCTCTCTTTTTTCCTATGTTAAGGCATGATACTTCCTGTGGGTAGCACAGCACTTCCTTTCAAACTCAAGTACGCATACCAGTCTCAACATTTTCTGCTGCCTGGAAGATTAAGGAGCTTTCAGTTTATAAAATATTTCCATAGATCAGTTAATTGCCCCTTCTTGTTTTTGTTTAAAGGTGAGTGAGAACAGATGCAGCATATGGTTTGATACCAACAAACCTTTTTTCATCTGTAGTTAAGAAAGTAGTCTCTTATTTGAGTGCGTTATGGAAACCTAAATACAGTCGCTTTACAATTTTTTTTTTAGTTTGCTTCTTCCTTAGAATGCTTGTCCTTAGAACTGAACCATTATCCTTTCATGCAGAATATATAATTTGTGGTCTGTGATGGTTTTTGTCTCCTTTATTTCTCTTCCCTTTCTTAGGGATGTGCATGTTCTCAGGAGTGTTATAATAAATGCTATTTTGCTTGTAACAAGCTCACTAACTGAGAACTTGTGGAATAATTTAAAAGTACGTTTCGTTTAAAATTCAGGCAAGTCAATTATGTGATTAATACTGGATTCTGGGATTTCCCTTCCTTTAAGAGTGAATAACTAAAGCAGTATCTGTCATTGTTAGGCTTTTACACAGGAAAGGCCTCTGCTTGATGTCATAGTGTGGTGGCTCGCCACCATTAGTATTTTAATTCCTAGTAGTTTTGAGTAAGGACGCCAGAAATTTTATTTTTCTCTCAGACAGAATTGTAAGTGGATGCATTGATTAGCAAAATCAATGAGTGATGGATAAAACCACATAATCTGAGGTTGTCTTGGAAAGGCACAATGTTTATAGCCATCTTTACGGTGCTAGGGCCAGAAATTCACTGATTTTTATCCATATAAAATGTAAAAAGCTGTTCAAGGTTAAGCATCCAAACCAGAAATTTCGTATGCGTACAAAGGCAGAAATTAATTAAAATATTGATTAATTTCTAGTTATAAACACATCTGGATATACTGTTCTTGTCAAAGATCTCATATTTGGTTCAAAAATGAAGACCATTCGAGTGCTGAACCTTTTTGAAATTGAAAGTTAAGTTTAAGGTTTCAAGTCTTGTGTTGCTTGACTTCAAAACTCTTCTGACTGTATGTAGCTCTTTGAGTATATTGAAGAAACTGTACATTTTAGTATAATTGAGAAGTTGTTTATTAAAAGACCAGAGTGTAAAATTCCATGACAGTTTAACATTCAGTAATTTACCATTAAGCTGCTTGACAGAAGTTAAAATTTATGTTAATACTGTCTTGATTAAACAGCAGTCATTATCACTCAAGGTGATTTGGCCAAATCAGTTTCCTAGCAGATGTCTCAATAATGGAGACATCCTACTATTGCATGTCCAAATTAAGTTAAGTGTGTTGCATTAATGTTCTGCACTTACATAGCATCTATCATTTCAAAGCAGCTCACACAATTGTGTTTGATATTGGAAAAATGCATTAGGAAATGTTATGACCAAAGGAAATTTATACATTTAAGGAGCTAAAGGATGTTTGTATAACTTCAGCAGATGTCTTGTATTACAGTTTTTAATGTTTAATACAATATAGTCATCTAGTGATTCCTTCCAGGGAACCCAATTTATGTAGCTTGCAGAAGAAGGTTTGAGTTAACCCTTTAAAGGCTGGAACAGATGATTATAGAATGAGACATGAAACATTTCAAACCTCAGCTTTGAACTACTTCTAAGTAGTCCTTCCCAGCCAGTCTTTGACTCTTTAGTGCTTTTCATGCCTTTCCTCTTCCGTTTTCTTTTAAAATTGATCAATACATAAAATAGTTGTGCTTTCCCATCTTTTCCTTAACTTACTCCTTGGTGCCTACTTGCAGCATCACTTAAAATTTTTCTGTGGGTTTTGCCAAGGTAACTGAAAATTCAAGTGCAGAGGATAACTTTTTTATATGCAGTGTTAGGATCATATGTATGGGTGAAGACATTCTTCCTGAAGTCCTCGCCGTTTGCTTTTACTTATTTTATTACTTCACTTTACGTATGTAGGGAAAGCTGATACCACTTAAAACTGTGCATATGCAAATCTAAGAATTTTCTATGTTCAATTTGTGTGCCTGTAATGTGTTTTTCCATCTTCAATTTTCTAGTCTCTTCAGCATTTGGACATCGTATTATAGTTGTAATGTAGCACAAAGCAGATATCTGACACAACTCCAAACAAGTCACGGCCTAATTTTTTCTGTTTAAGAATCAGACTAATCACATTTTGCATTTACTTAATGGTTACCTTTTATTGATTGTGTTTTACAGATAGCATAACCGAGAGCAGACACTGAAGGCAATTTGCCCAAGATCCCAGTATTTCCTGTAATTCTGGTTGTGTTTTCCTGATTTGATTTGGAATGATCCGATTAAGAAGTATATGTAATTTCATAGATGTGTGATGTATCAAGTTTGTGGCTCATCCGATAACGTTCAGACACACCATTTCCCTCTGTTGCATGCACCTGGCTGGCTTTTCTTGTAACCACAGCTCATTTTATTGCCAATTTTTCCTAAACTTAATATGACATGGGTCACGTAGTAAGGTCAATGTCCACGTTGTACTATGAGATGAATAGTTCAGTTGGATGTCAGCCGTCCTTGAAAGAGAAGAGTACTTTTTCAAAGTATTAAAACTATTTCTTGCCTTTTTTTTTAAGTCCTTATGTAATGCAAAGACAGATGAGAGGAATTTACTTAAACGAAGGATGTAATATTTCATTGCATGAAGGCAAAAGTGAAAGAAGCTGAGGAGCAATGAGGAGCAGGCAGCATGGAGGGCATGGTTTTGTAATGCTGTCAGTCATTGTGCGTGTAGCATGGAGTGCAGGAAAGGCTGCTGCTTTCAGAGAGCTGCTAGGCCTAGGCCTAGCTGGGCATCTGCTCCAAATGCAAGCTGAAGATCTGCTGTTAGTGGCCATAACATAATGGGCTGTAAACTGCCTATGTGGATTTGCTTTACAGCACTTCACAGCAAAAGGAGATAGCTTTCTTCTTTCCCAAAACCTGCACACTCCGTTTTGGGTTGTGAGCAGAGGGGAGGAGTGGGGCCGTGGCTGTGACAGCCCCTTGCTGCTTGGGCAGCGCTGGCTGGGGCCAGCGGAGTGTCTGGCTGGGAAGGTGGAGGAACAGAGTGAAGGTAGGCAGAGCTTGCAGGCTGTGGGGGCTGCTCCCTCCTGGCCCCCCTTTGCCTCCTAAGTCCCTGTAGCTGGTGGGGAGGTGCTGGATGTGAGAGAGCTTTGAGTTTGATTTAGCGCTGGCACTGTTACATTTAAAGGAAATGAAAGATACGGCAAGTGAGAACTGGTGGGAGAATCATAGAAGCCTTTCTGAGGTATTAATGGTCCTCATAGTGGAGTCCTCGTACATTATTCATGCCCTTTGAGCCTAGCTGAGCACTCTGCACTCAGTGTGGTAGTAGCTGGTAAAAGGAAATTAACTCTGTAGTGATACATTGGAAGCTCCATGTCAAAGAAATAATTCTTGCAGTGTGTTGAGGGGATAGAAGCATGTCTGAAAGAGGAGAAAATAGATTTCAACTCTGAACTGAGAAGAGTGCTCAAGAATACACTGCAGTGAAGCAATAGAAAGAACCCTTGAACTTGTGTACAAGGTTCTGGGGTCCCTCCATAGCTTACACTTCCTCGTCAAAGTATGTTTTCCAAGTTTTAAAAGATACATGTTGTAGCTGCAAGATGAGCTAGTCCTCTAAGCTTTCCAACTGATGCTATGAAGAGCTTTGCTGTAGAAGGCTTTGACATGTTCAGATCAACTGTAGTAGCTGAGACTTGTCGATGATTTCTAGATCGAATACCAGAAATCCATCATTCCAGCCTGGTCAGAGTAGGTGTTACTATGTTTGTGATTGTCTGTTTGAATGTTTTCTTAGTAAACTCCTCATGTTTAGGATTCTTTGTTTCTGTTCCCATCCCTACTTCCTTCTCTTCCCGATTCTATCTTATCCCACTGTAATGTACAAAAGAAGTGTGCACAAGGGAGCTTTTAGAAAGGGTTCAGAAACAGGAGACTTCTAATGCAATGGATCTATATAGGTAATTGATCTGATATATTTGTGCTGGAGAGGTCTCTTATAGCCAGCTTTTACTCACTGTCCATCCCCCAGCTCCTCTGAGGTTTCACAGCAAGAACCCAGAAAGTAAAAAAAGGTTGTTGCAAACTAGTGGAGAATGACCTCACTCAGCAGCTAGGAGTAACTT
The DNA here is from genome assembly GCF_011077185.1 of Oxyura jamaicensis. NCBI lineage: Eukaryota > Metazoa > Chordata > Aves > Anseriformes > Anatidae > Oxyura > Oxyura jamaicensis. The sequence goes on from NC_048898.1 coordinate 15,575,973, forward strand.
TGGGAAGGGATTGGACAAAGTGACTGTAAATAGATGTCCTTTGCTGGTACATAAACTTCGATTTATTCTATGTACCTTTTGTAGGTAGGACTAAAATATATTACTTTGGATGCAGAAAAAGTGAACTTGTGGTGGAAAAAACAGCATCTGTGCCAAGTACCGGTTGACTTCTGAGCACAGAACACAGATTTCCACAAATGTTACAGGCTCTTTATATCCAAATGTCTCCTTTTTCTTTTCCACTTACAAAAAAACATGTTCAAGGATAATATTTTAAAAAGCCATGTATTACTTAGAGGCCTTAGCTCTGTGACTTTTAGGTAAAAGATGATTCTGAAAACTTTACCCTGGAAAGTATGTGTCTTCTGCATTGGGGTTTTGTTTTTATCAGAGCCAAGAATTTGATGCATTTGCTACCTGAAATTAATCTTAAGAATAATTTTGTTTAAAGGCTTTGCCTAGGAGTCCAACAGTCTGCAATAAAGGGTCTCAGTGGACAGTGTATCTCACCAGGCTCTGGTTTCCAGGAGAAACTAAAGGTGTTTGGACCACAGCAATAAGGACCAGGAGGGAAATGATACATGGAACACAGTGATTAGTACTAGCCTGGGTGTTGTAACTGCTTCCAGGGCTCTTGAAGATACAGAAGGAAGAGTGGAAAGAATAAATAAATCATTCTTATGGGGACTTGTGAAGGTTGTACCTCTAGGACTGTGTTCTTGATTTTGCAGGCTCATAGCTGCATGTAAAATGAGCTGTTGTGGTTTTACCCCTATAAGGCAGCTGAACTTTTCTTCTGCTGGCAGATATCAGCGATACATGCTACTGAATGTTGTTGGAATCCAAATGTTACTAATGGAAGCCTTTGGGTGACAGCTGAGAAACTGAGTTGAAAGTTTTGTCTTTTCAGGTATGCTAAGCATTTAATAGTTAAGCAGTTAAGCGTTTTGCCATTGGTTCAGGCATTTACCTATAACCACTGCTGATGGCAGATAATTTTCTTAACGTGGTGTTTTTGCTGTAGTGTCAATCGATATGTATGATCAGTAACCAAGTGCAGTGAAAAAGATGCCAGAAGTTCCAGAAAGTTGAAGGACTTGAAGTCCAGTCTTTTCTACCACTTGCCTGTAATCTTATGAGATGGAGCCTCTCAGAGTGTATATGTTCTTTGCTAATTTTGTCAATGATTGCAAAAATCCCCATATTGCTTTACAGGAAAATATTGTACTTCTGTAGGTAATGCTTGCAGACTCCTTATATGCTGCCTGTGTGCAAGAAATTTTTGTTATAGTCTCTTTAAAATGGCATAAGCAGGTGCAGGAGCCCTCGTGCCTGCCCCCAGTACCATTTGTGGTTGCAGTGGTCTCCATTCACCTCCAGTGGGAGGCCCATGCTTGGATTTCAGTCTAGCCTTCACTTTCTCCCATTGGCAATTGAGAATCTGCCCACAGGGCTGCAAGGAAAGGAGTAAGGTGCAAGCTGGTGACTTGAAACAAAGGGACTGTGTGTTTATGTCTACACTGCAGTCAGTAGAAGGGGGAAGAGATTGGGAAAGAAAAAGCAGGAGTCCAAAGATGAGAAAGCAGGGAAACACCACTCCTCTCTGTCAGAAGAAGTGTGACAGGAAAGTCCTGCTCTGGAGAACAGGTAAGCTTAGCCTGGGAAACAAGGGGGAGGAACTGCAGAGCCTGGGTTTCACATAAAGTATGCTGGCTCCATTTGAGTATTCAGCATGCCTGCCATGCCTAATGATGTTGGTATTTAAATAGTTGTAAGCAGGCTTTGAAGTTAGAGCTGTGTTAAGGTAGAGGTCAATGTGTTGTAACTGTTGGCTGAACATTGATAACAACTATGTGTACTTTTACATTTTTAAGCTGTTTGACCAAAAATCATTTTTAGGAGTTTGATTTTTAATTGATTTTTTAAAAAAAAATACATTTTATGTAGTAAAAATCAGTGAATTGGAGAAGGCTGTTGTTTTTCTGTATCTGTAGTAATTTTCTTAATGGCCCAATTAAATGTATGACATGAAACTCTAGGGCCTGGATTTTTCCTCAGACATGCAGAGAAGCGTGTATTTATGTTTTCAAACTTCAAACCATACTTGTCAATTGTTATAAAGCAAGGAATTCCCAGACAAAAGGGATGTGTGGAGTATCTTCCATTCAAACTGTTGTACAGACATAATGGCTATGCCTGGGAAACTGGTATGGAGCAGCACTTCACACTGCAACCCCTGCAGGCACTGGCAGCAGTGAAACAGAGGAAATTTTTAAGAAGAGTATCGGTATAGACAAGCCCAGCACTGCTCATATAGAAGGAATCAGTCCAGAAGATTTTATCTGCTGCTTAGGGTTGCTGTTCCTGGCTTACGTCACACCTCCTCACTGTTCTCCTACCTTGTAACTTCCAGGACTGCTTTCTCTTGCAGGTGAGGCTCCCTTCCCTTGTCTTTGTTTTTAGAGGCTGCGTGAGAGACAGCAACAAAGCATCTAAAAAGCACATGCAGGAGTATTGCCTGTATTGTCAAGAGTTTTATAACACTTGGAATGGTGATTGCTGGAGGCACAGCTCCACTTCCCACCTTTTAAGATACAGCTGAGTGGAGGTTGCACTCATATGGAGAGGCCAACATGGGTTGAAAGAACTAATACAGAAGAGCACTCCAGTGTGGTTAAAGTCGGGAAAAAAATTTCTCCACTGTTTGACAGGGATATGTTCACATGATTAGTAGGGAAAACCGCTCTCATATCTGTATTTTTGTCTATATTCTCATGGGGAAAACTGCTTTCAGATACCTGTAATTTGTGTTTATTGCTATTGGGACAGTAGAATGTGTCAATGTAAACCACCGTTGATACTGCATCTTTTGCACATCATCTATCTGTTCCCTCAGATGTAAATAGTCCTTCCTTTTGCTCAGGGGCTGCAGAAACCAGCTAAGTGTTAGTCCTGAGGGTGGCAGTGCCCTGAGCAACCTCACCTAGCATCTCCATCTGCCCAGAAACCTTTGTTGTGTCAGAAGATTTGATTCTGAGGGAGAACGTTGGTGAGCTACCTTTCCACCACCCTCAGTGACTTCTATTTTGGGTCTTCCTGTGACAGGATGGCTTCAACATGTCTGTTTCCAAACATATTATGTGTGTCTGTACATAGTTGGGCCCTTTCAGCTTCTCAAGCAAGAAGCTTTGTTGCTGAACGAAGAGGCTAGACCTACTCTACTGTTCATATCCAGAGTGGCAGTTTTAAAAGTGTCTCAGGTATGCCTGTCCTTATTCTTTAGTTACAGCAGAACTTTTAAGGTTCTCAGATGAAGGACGGGAGCTGCTAGGAAAAGAACATGGCTTCCAGATTAATGCTCCTTTTCTTATGTGAGAATTTCAAGAAACCATAAAGGATTTATATTGGTAGAGCTGTCTGAGAAGTCTTTCATACTCTATCATTTTATACTCTCTATAAGATTCAGAGGACTATCCAGAAAGTGATTGCTGCTGAAGTTTTGCTGATTGATTTCCAGAGCTGTTGAAATATTTAATATATTAACAGGGGTAATGGCGAGCTCCTAGTATGTCTGTCTGAAACAAGTCTCTTACTGTAACCCTCTTTACTGTTCACGTATATTTTGCATTCAAAGGTCATTTCTTTGCAGCAGAGTGGGGTGAACATAACATACTGCTGGTGCTTCTACACATCACTCCTTCACCTTGTCAGAGACATGCTTAGCATGATTTAGGCAATAATTCTGTTGCTAATTCTCTTGGGTGTTTCTAGTTCCTAGTTGCTCTCTAGCGTCTTAAATACTAAATTCAATATTAATGTTTGTGTATTTGTATCCTGACAGTGGTTTCAGTTCTGATGTCTAGCTATTTTTTTTCCCTGTACCTTTACTGCAGTGGTTGAGGGAGGGTCTTCTATATTTGGGTTCTTATCTTGCATTTTTCCCCATGATTTTGCTGATTACCTACATCCACTGTTAGAGAGAATGCTTGCCCCTAAATGGAGCACTCCAGCATTCTCTGAAAGTAGCAAGGTTCAATGAAGATATTCTCTATTGATGGCCCATTTAGTCTTTATAGCTCGTGCTTTTCACTAGAGACCCCAGCCACTTTGTTTTCATACAGTGTTTAACAGATGTCACTGTTCTGTTAAAAGCATTTTGGAGTTGTGAAACTCAACTGTGTGTTTTCCCATGTTTATATAGTCTTTCTCCTGTAGAGCTTAAGTGAAAAAAGCTTCCTTTTTAATCATTACTCAGCACTCAAGCCCATAATCTGAATCAGTATGGAACTTTCCAGGTAGGTCCATATGTCTGGACTGTAACTATTTTTTCTTTATATTATGTTTTTAAGAGAAGAAATCACATCTAGGTCCTCAGTCTTTTGTCTCAGTAAATGTTGCATTTCTGTTGTCATTGCTGTTCAGAATGCTTCTGCCAAGATCACTTTTCTGACACATTGTTTAGATCATATTGCCCCTTTCTTTATACTCTGCTACAATTTCTCATTAAAAAAATGTAATAATTCTTCCTTTTTGTGGTACCATATAGATTTTTCTATATTTATATATTTTTCTCTCAGGTCAGTGATAACAGCCTCCACCCCTAACGTAATAACCTGTCAAAGTATCATCCTCCCATTCAGCTACTCATGCTTAGGAAGTTCTCTAGAAGTGTTCAAAGTACATACAAAAAATTTTGATTCAAAAAAGTTAGGCCGCTTCTCCTGACTTCTGTTGCAGTTTTACCTATGTATCTATTTTCTCCTTTCTTATCCTTAAACTAGATGCTTTTTGTTCTGCATTTGCATTGCACACTTCATAAGGCTTTCCATCCACTGGCTACAGTGATACAATTTACAAACATGTTTTTCCTGCAGATGAAACTGCTAGTGTTATGTCTCCTCCCCTGCCTGTAGTGGATCAGAGCATCTGTACATCAAGATTCACAGTCCTGCTACTGACTGTAGCTCTTAATGTTTAAGAAAAAAAGTCTGTGGAAGGTGATTAAACTACACTTTTCCTAGATGTTTGTCGTGAATCTTCAGGAGTAGAAAAAACTGTTGTGTCTTAAAACAGGAGAGTTTCTGAGCTTCCTGATGTTTATTACGATCAATTCAAATATGTTTGTTATATGCATGTGTATATATATATAGGTTTCATACTTTCCTCCACATCAGTGCTGTTACCGTGTGCACTACTGGCTAACTGTGTATGATGTGAAACTATATAATCTCAGATCAGACAATTTTTTGCCCGAGTTTCATTGTGTATTCCCTTGATCTTTTATTATGAATACTAATTAATCGTTCTTAATCAGTCTAGTGTCTCCTCTTGACTGTTTAGGACTTTTTAATGTGCCTCTTGAGCCTATTCACTTTCTGATTTTGAGAGAGAGGGAGCACGCAAAAACACACTTTACATTAAAACTTTAATGTTAGACTTTAGTTTGGTTTATTTATGTTACTTTTTTTCATTAACAATTTCAATCCACAACTTCATTGTTGCTCTGTTGTTTTAGGATGAAGAGGTAAGAACTGGCCAGTGTTTTCACATAGGAGAGAGCACGTTAATTCTTGTGCTACTCACCTTTTAATTCCTCATATGCATATATATAAACTTAATTTGCATTTTTACTGTCACTGCTTATTGAGCACACAGCTTACCTTCATGAAGGTGTCTGTTTTTTTCCTTCTTCATGAGTTAGTAATTCATTTATGACCTTTTTTTTTAAAAAAAAAAAAAAAAGTATGATTATAGTTTCTACATTTTGCTGCTTCACTTTTATTAACCTTAAATACAATGTGCTATTGTGGTTCTTCTTTATTTGATTCGTCTGAAGGTAATACACATGTAAATTATTTTTTAGGTTACAGTTGGCTTGTATTGCCAGAGTATATACAGTCCTCATCACAGGTCAGGTGGAAGCTGCTTGAAGGCATCACACACAAAAAATCCTTCATTTCAACTCCTTTTCTAGCTAAAGAAATCAGTTTTATTAATCTAAATCTCTCTGTGCCATCATCTCTGTTGCTTCCAAGCACTGTGTTTGCTAGTTCAAGTCTTTAAAATCTTTTCCTGCAGTTAGTTTGGTTAGATCAAATAGATACATTTGCCATTCACCAGTGCTACAATTTTATCAGTTTTTTATTGGCAAATTGCTTTATGTCAGTGCTGCATGCCATTTTTCCTGAATTTTTGTGTTCTGCACTTTGTACCATGATTTGTATAATTTGAAAGTTGTTTCCCTATGGATTGGATTATGTTTTTCTCTTAATAATGTTTTTATTAGACTCTTTGTAATCCTCTACACATAGCAAATCTTTTCCTACCTCATTAATGTGATGTATTCTGGTTTATAACTCACTGTGATCACAGTCTAGTGGCTTCTGTCGTTCTACTGTGCTGCAGTCTTGCTTGTTGTATTATTTTCTTCTTACATGGCAGAGTAATTTTTTGGCTTTTATGCCCCAGATGTTACTGGTTTAAAAATGGAATGGAAATTAACACTCAACTGAGAAGATCTCAAACACTATCTTTTACCATTTTTATAGGCTCCAGTGTATGAAAGCATTCTTGATGTCTCTCACAGGGAGAGGTTTTGAAAGGGACCTGGGCTAAATCACAGCTCTGTCATTTCCACATCCCTCTGCTGTGAGGGATACCTGGACTGGCAGTGGGCTGCTCAGAAAAAAACAGTTATCCAAAATCCCCAACTGTGTCCCCCCCACCTTTTCCTTTACCACCTAATTTGTAGGCATGATTCAGAGCAGCTCCATCCATAGCCAGCCTACAACAATAGCTATCTGTTATGTGCTCAGGGCTTATCATCCACTTGTCAGCAACCAGGCATTATTTCCATTCCGCAGCTTCAAAATCTCTCCCTGTCTTCAGAGCTGCGGAGAGGCCTTGCTTTCCCATGTCACCTTGGCTATAAAGCTGGTCGGTGTTACAAAGGGCCCGGGTGAATGATGGAAAGGAGTATCTGCTGGCAGGGGATTGTTGAGAGGAAAATCGACGGGCCGAGTCCTTTCCCAGTAAACAGGAGGTCTTACCAGCATCTTCAGCTGTCAACAATAACATGCTGTCTGATGGGGCAATCCCTGATGCTTGCTGGAGCAAGATGGTGGGATGGTTCCTCTGTTTATAACAGCCAGATGTATGGTGCATTTCTCTGGTGGGGATGCCTGTAGGCGTTGTTTGCCAGTGTGTCTGTGAATATTGCCGTCCTTTCTGGTCCATCTGTCCCGAGTAGCTGTTGCCTACATCTCTGGACTTCTGGGAAAGTCCGGCCAATAAAGGTGATGTAACTTTTATTTTTACATATGCAGGGGCTGGGGAGAGGGTTGCCTGTTTTGTAAGAACTTCACTGTGATGAATTAACTTTCTCTTCAATGATTGCATAGCGTACATCCAAGTGAGAGGCCATAAAGTGACGCAAAAGCATGGACAGGGAATTAGAGGTCTCTCTGTGGGCAGCAGTTGGCAGCCTGGGCTGGCCACCACCTCGGTGAGAGGTCCCAACTCCCCTGGCCGGGTCTCCTCAGGCACCTTCAGCCTCCGAGGCTCCTTGGGCCTGCTTTTTCAGCCAGAACAAGCTCTCCTCCCTCCTCCCCAGTGCTCCAGTAGGTCACTAATGAACCTCAGCAGGAAAAGACAAAACCAAGTTCATGAATAGCAGTACAGTCCCCTTCTCCTGCCCACCCCCACCCTGTCCTGGGAATGTGCTGCCCACACAGTGACCAGAGAGGAATCTGGAGGCATTTGCAAGATTATGCCATATCAAACGTTCTGTTCTCACACTTTCTGCTTGTATTTTCAAAACTGTTTACATATTTTCTTTCAGTTTGCATGAATAAGCACATCACTTCGAGACTAAAAAGGGGAAAATGCATTTGCAAATGTGTGAAGCCACATAGCTGTAATAAATTGCTTTAATTACATATGGTGTGTTTAGTTTCTGGAAGCCTATTGTGCATTTCTGCCTGCAACAAGTAGCCTTTCCTGTTTGCTTGCTGCTGTTTACCGGCTGGCCATCCTGCCAAAATAATCCTTATCCAAATTCTGTGTTCTCTGCTTGACAGACGCTCACTGCGATCTTTTTGATCCTCTGATGCTCAGTGTCATCATGGGTGTTGTGCTGGCAGCCAGCAGAAGGTAGAGACTAGGTTTCCTTGCTAGGAATTTGGTGTCTTACCATATTTTTAACTAATACCTTTTAAATCTGGTTGATGATGTTTTTAGAAAAATACAAAGTTACAGCTGAAGGCAAAGATGTCTCAGTTGTGAACAGTTTTCCTCAAAGGGTGAGCTCTGGTGGATGTCTTTTATATCACTGTCCTCAGGCAGTCACAACTCCTGGGTATTTGAACAGTGTTGCATGCTTTTCTGCTGTCGCTGTTTCTCAGGGTAAGTGCCATGCTCCTCCCATTTTCATTTTATTTACTACTTGACAGGATTGGGAAGGTGTGCTATCAAAGTGGTTTGGCTTATTTATTTTTGGTTGACAAAAGCTACAGAAATATAAAGTATAATTGTGCTGTCTTTACCACTGACTAATACTTTTTTTTCTTGTTTTACTGATATTTGTGTTTGACCTATTGTTTTTTGTTTCGGTCTAGAATATGAGCGTGCATTTGAGCTTTTTTACCTTTTGTAAAGTAGGTAGTGTTGGAGCTGCCAGGCTTAAGTTATTCCATACAATCAGGAGTGACTTGTTCAGTGAGGAGGGGTCTGTCTTTGAAGACTTCCAACTTGAAGTTGAAAAAGAGGGGGCAAAGATTAAAGGCAAGCTTTTCTGCCTTATATTGCTGAGGAAAACTGTTCAGTACTGTTGGGCTTAAATGCAGAAGAGAACTGTCAAACAAATTGTCTCTTCCTCTGGAAAAAAAATAAAAAATAAAATCAGAAGGCCCAGAATCAATTTGGAGACCTAAAATAGCCCATCTCACTGTGGTGGCCTGTCAGCACCCATCGTGCCGCCAACCTTCTCTGAGGGGCTCCAGCCAGGTTGATCCTAAATGTCAAGAAGTAACCTTTCTGTAGTCCTTCCACAACTGGGAAACAGATTACTAATTTACTCCTCTGCGCATAATGCTTTGCGTGTGCAAAAGGGAGATAGTTGTTCTTCCTTCCTGAGCCTCTCTGTAGAAGTTGCTGTGCTCTCAGGATATGATGACCATATTAATGAATTCATCAATCACAATAATCTGATTAAATTGATGGGGGAGAGGGAGCCAACAGATGATACAAATAGATTATTTTAAGATATATGAGATACACAATTAGTGACTGACTCACTCGGCATTACAATGGAAGTGGTGCACAAGAGATTTACGGGTAACCAACGTACTAAGTTATAGTATATACTTCTGAGAGGAAGGCTCACGTACTGTCACAGGGACCTGTATATAAAACAGTGGCAAAGCAAAGCATTGCATGTAAGAAATGCCATATATGTATGACTCTATTTTTTTTAGTATGGATATATATGTGTGTATGTATTTTGCTTAGTAACGGAATAGGCTACAGACAGTAGTGTGGTGAGGGAGATTGGCGTGGTACAGGCACTTTGGCCAGAACCTGGTGAATGTGTTTTCAGAGGAAACTGAGACTTGAGTAAGAAGGGAGTTGCTTCATGTCCCTGAGGTTTCAAGGGTCAATCCCTTAGAGTACAGAGATAATGGAAGGGAAGCTTTCTGTCAGGGAGCATATGTTTTTGTGACGATTACACTGTGTGTAGATTAGGACTTCTGGGAGGGAGGGAATGCAAAGATGTGCTTGGAACACAGGGCCATCTGCCAGTACCTTGGCATAGTCATTTCATTAATGAGAAGCTTATTAGCTTGAGTCCAGCTGAGATAGACAAGAAAGGCAGCAAAAAGGACAGAAAATTGTCATCCAGCCGCCATTGAAATGGAGAAGAGACAGCTCTGATAACATTTAAAATCTGATTTTGTTAAAAGAACTGTTCTTGTTCTGTTTGGTAAGAAGATATCAGGCTTGTTGTTGAAAAATATTTTCCTAAATTTTGTGTTGCAGTGTGGGATGTCCTTCGGTAGAGAAAATGCGTAACTGATTGTGAGGTGGAATTGACAAGAAGGTGCTAGAAAAAAAAGGAAAGGACTGATTTTTACTGGGAAACTGGTTTTTCATCAAATGACTGCCTTTGGTAAACACTTGAAGGTGCCCTGTACTGAACATAATGTATGTCATATCTGTGGTGACGAAGGATTGCAGCTGGAGGACAGAACTTTGAGAGAGCCACAGTCCTGTCCTGGCTATGCCAACAACCTCAGAAAGTGCAGTGTGGCCTGTGCTCCATGTGAGCCAAAAACTCAGGGGTGCTCTGAGCGGGCAGAAAATCGTGCTCTGGGGGAAGCAGGCAGTGGTTAGGAGTCTGTGTGCTCAGTGGCTCTTACCTCGGATTGTGGATTCTGCTGCTGACCCTGGTAAGTGTCCATGCCTGTGCTCTGTTCCTCAGTTTCCCTATCCTGTAAGCCAGAAAAATTATACTTACCCTGTTTTAGTGAGAACTTTGCTGTTATTCTGTAGAAATAGGACTTAAATGCTGTTTCATTTAAACAGTTCTGCTTTTCTTTTGACATTTGAGTCAGACTTGAGTCAGGGTGAGGATGAGATGGCAGAGCCTTTGCCTGGAGAAAATAGTGGTTAGAAGTACGAAGTGGTTTCAGTGTCGGTATTTGGGCAATGATTTCCCTTTTGTCTGTTTTAATAGTATTCAGGTTGGACTGGTAGTTAAGCTGAAGGGTAAGAATCGGAAAAAAATGGTTCCCATGAATAGCCCTATAATCTGCAACTGCCTGAGTCCCCAGGAGCATGGATGTGTTCAGGACCTGTTAGCAAGGGTTATGCAATTCACTGGGAAGATGGTCTGGTAAATAATGCTGGATAAAGGCAATTTCTGTTCGGGCTGCTAGGATAAAAAAGGCAGTTTCCCCTGACTTTTTTTGTTGATTTGTGAGCTAACTCAGGGGGTTGTCACTGACTTTGTCTATTGTACAGAAAACAGAAGGAACATGCATCTTCAAAACATGAGTAAGAAAATATAGTTTAGGAGTGTCCATGCATCTAAGCAGAGTATTCCTTAACTGAAGGGGATTTGGTTGGTCATTCACTTTACGAGCTCACTTTTTATACTGAGGAGGGGAGAAGATTATTAGTGCGAAGAAAATCTGTGTTATCACAGAGATTAGAATGGTCTATGGTTATGTCCCAGAGGAGAAAGATGTTTTTAATACTAAAAAAAAAACACACCAGCATCAACAGAAAAAACGCTTTGCTGTGATTCATGTGTAATGCATAGACAGTTCTGTGCCAAAAAAAAATATTATAATACTGCATGGCATGGTGTTTATATGCATAAACATATGTGCATGTACCAGCACAACATCAGTTTAAATCCTGACCCTGTGCCTATTGAATTCAGTGAAAATACTTGTGCTGGTTGTGCTGAGCATTAGATCAGATTCTCACATTGACATGCAAATATTGTATAAAACTCCAGCAACGTTTCTGCTTCAGGATTTTTTTTTCTGCCTACCTTAAAACGCAGCATAGCTGATTGTCTTAAAAAACAATTATGCACACTGGGCCCTGCTGTGTTTCATCTGCTGAAACACTGATAGTATCCTACAGTGATAATATTCAGATGCCATGTCACATGATTTTTAGTTTGATGGTTCATGTATTTTCTTTTCCAAGTAATGCAAGAATATCGTTGGTCCCACAAGGGCATGGTAGGTCCGGGTTCTGGCTCAGTCTACAGGTCTGAAAGGCTTTGCACTTAGTGAAGCCATAAAGAAACCTCCAGCTGGCTGGATGCCTCTCTTAAAAACACAAGTGTGGCCTTACTCAGAAGTGGTGCTAAGACAAAGTAGTGTATGCTTCAATTTTGGGGAATGGGAGAGGAGTGGCAGGGGGGCCTTTGGTAATGTTCCAGGGAAGCCAGAAAAATCAGATGTTTACATGAAAACACATGGAATATAATCATTGATTGATTCGTCTGGAGTTGCTGTGGAAGGGTGGAATAAGAAGGGGGAAGAGAAAGCAGGAAAGCACCAGACAGCTTTTAACTTGAGACTTGAAGAGAAAGAAGGGAAGTAGACATTTTCATTTCACTGTCAGCACAAAAGCTCCCTTAGCTGTGTATGTGGACTGTGAAATCGTGGAGCCCTGTGCAGTGTTTTCCTTCCAACAGCAGAGCACAGGGCTGAGTGCCTGTGTTGGGAATGTTATGCACGGCTTTGCTTTAGTGCCTTTCTGGGTCAGTGGTTCCCAAACAATGCCGCACAGAGCTGCTTTAGTTGTGCTTCCACGAGTCAGTCTCTAAGTACTGACACTTCTCCCTGATCGTAACCCAGTGGCCTAGAGGATCTGCAGGCTTTTCAAACTAGCTAATCTCAAAGCATTTATGGTGTTCCTTGAACTCGGGTTGGTTGATCATGTGTACCTTTTTCAGATGCCATTCTTCCTGGCAATTTAGCCACAGTCAATTTGTTGACTTCAAAAGACCAAGTGAAAGGATGTGGCCAAGTCCTTGCACCTGTGGCACTGAAAGAATCAACACTCCTCACGTTGTTCTTGCACTGCTCTTTCACCAGCCACAGTCTGTATGTAGCGTTGTCTCATGGAGAGTAAGGAGAAAACAATTACTGGTTCATGCAAAGACCTTTTTCCAGGTGTAGTAAAGAATAGGATCGAGCAGCTGCATTGTCTATTTTCTTTTAAAATGGATTTTGGTTGCTGGGTTGTTTTACCTCTGTGTTGCAGGACGCATAAAGGAAGAGGGATGAGAGGTAGAGTTAAAATGGTGCATTTGTGTGTTCTTCCATACACACGTATATGGGAATGGAGACTTCTGTGGATGGATCAGGTGTATATTTTCACCTGTGGCAAGGCTTGGCAACTATTTGAGCATTTCTATAGCCAACCTTGGTGGTGACTGGGAGCCCCCAGGGAAGAGGGAGCAGTCTGTTCGACAGTTGTGCATTCCTCACCAGCTCACTGCACCTGCAGTGCTCGCCATCAGCAGCCAGCTATAGAGGCGTTTTGGAAAGCACCACCAGTCAGGAGCAGATCTTGAGAAAACTGTGGGGAATGAGACAGAAAACTGTCACACCTCAGTGTGGAAAAGATCCTGAAGGTACAGGGCTGTTTCTGAGCATTGGCTAAGCTGAAATGGGGGCTGAATGTTGGTTAAGCATGGAAAGTATAATTGGGTAAGAAGTTTCATTTCTTCTTTCCCCTAATTCCCCTAAAAGCATCAATTATTTTTACCTTTTTTTCTCTGTTTCCTTGTATGCAAATTTCCTCTTCTCACCTATTGAAAAAGGCATAATGTACCTAATTAAAAAGGTGTGGATATGGCCAATCTGCTAACAACTCTAATTCTTTCACAATTTGGCTTCAAGATACCATATTTATTCTGTTTTCAGATTTGGCTTTCGTTCAGCTTTGTGTTTTTGCATCCAGGAAGAAGACCTATATCTGTAATTTTTATTTTGTTTATTGGATGGAGTATCTCTTCTCATTAAGTATCTTTTGCGTGCAACCAGCTGTGATATGGCTGCTTACTGGGCATCTTGGAAGTTATTACTGTGAACCTGAAAGTACATACAAGGAAAGCTGTTTAAACAGTGCATTAAAGCTGAATTATGGGCAAAACTCCATTTTCTTCAATGCAGTGTGCCTTTACAGTTATATCAAGCTTGTGTTTTATACCTTTTATTTGGGAATAGATTATTGACTTTATTGTCTTTTCACCTTTTTACAGAAAATAAATGTTGTTAATTTTAATTTTAATTGCTTCCTTGGTGGTGGAGAATCGTATCTTGGAACTGCCAATTAATAACACTATGGGCACATTTGCAGGGTTAAGTGAGGAGATGCTTAAATTTTATTAGGTCCATCCTCCCCCCCCCCCCCCCATCTTCTTAGTTATTGGAGAAATCTCCTGTGCAATGTAGAGTGCACTTCATATTATGATAAAAGACAGAGATAAAAGTAAGCATAAGGTGCCTGAAGAGGCAACACTGTCCAGATCAAATATTGACAATGATAAATGAAAAATGTAGAAAAGGAATTACATGGACTTAAAGTCAGCAGGCTTCTGACTTATTTGCTGTAGTTAAAGGAGGAATAAAATTAGAGAAATGTGACCCTCTTCCTCTTGAAATTCCCCATGGTATCTGTCAAGTTTGCTGTCAGATGAGGGGTCACCACTTAGGCACAAAGTATTTCTATGGCATTCTGTTGCCATTAGGTCCTTTCCTGGGAATCCAGCTCCTAGATTTTTTCAGGCTGTCTGTCTGGAAGCTGAACACTTGACTGCCTTTCATCCATCCAATAATTTGTTTGCTGATTTTTTTAAAATGCTATTTTTATTGAGATAATGATGGCTCTAGGACTGGTACAGGGGAGATGTGATGTTGCTTTGTCTGTAGGAACCATAGTTTATTAGGACCAGGGAAATACTAGTACCAACCTGGTTGCAATTAGTTCTTTGGGGTGCTCTTCATTTTGAATGTTTTGAGGAGTTGTCTTAATAAGTCATGAGCGGAATTACTGAAATGATCTGAATGGAGTGAAAAGTTTAAATGCAGAGCTCTGCTCTTTAACCCAGTAATTTGGGGAATGCCCAGTGCTATCATCCTAATTGCAGCATTGTTGTCAAGGAGGCAGTGGCTCTGTGGCAGAATGGGAAACGTAGTCAAGGCATGGTTTGGGTTGGAAGGGACCTTAAAAACCATCTAGTTCCAACCCCCCTGCCATGGACAGGGACACCTCCCACTAGACCAGAGCCCCATCCAGCCTGGCCTTGAACACCTCCAGGGATGGGGCATCCACAGCTTCTATGGGCAACCTGGTCCAGTGCCTCACCACCCTCTGACTGAAGGATTTCTTCCTAGTACATAATTTAAATCTGCCCTCTTTTAGTTTAAAACTTTTACCCTTGTCTTTTCACTACAACACCAATGCTAGAACTGACGGTCTTTTAAGATATATCTGTCTAATACTTAAATCATACTTTTTTTCCTTCAAGACCATTCTGTGCCTATTGATGGAACAGACAGAAACAAAGGAAAAAAAGAGGCTTGTATCAATGGAAGTTTGTCAGTTGAGAAAGCTGTTTCCTTCCCACCCATGTGATGAGAACAGAAAGCATAGAACAAGGGACGATCTTTTCCCAATGTTTTGAATATTTCAGCTGTTGTTACCCCCCCCTTTTTTTTTTCCTTTTTTTCTTTTTTCCTTTTTTCTTTTTTTTTTTTTTATTTTCTTTTCCAAATTTCTTCTCTCAGAGTTGGCATGGTTTTAGCTGCCAGGCTGCAACATTGGGAAGAAGGTTGTTACTATCTTTTTCCCCATTGGCCTTGGTAGCAGTTGGTTAGCTTTTTTGCTTGTTGGGAGATATACAGCTAACTGATAGCAAGAGAGGAAAGAACAGAGACAAAGACAGAATAGAGTTACAATTTTAACACTTCACTGCTTGCATTACCCTTTTTAAGAATTGCTGGAGCTGTCAGGGTCACGGGCATTTCTGAGCAGTGCAGGTTGCAAACAAGCACAGTCATGCTGATGACAGACTGGGACTGGGCCTTCCATAACATGAGGAGGCATACAAGGAGGAAAGCTTGCTTTTATTGTCTGCAGACAAGATGATACCACACAAGGACATGCAAGACCTGAGAAAGGGCATTGGCTGAATGATGAATCAGACTAAGCCATTTGCTTTATGTGATCTAACTGATGCTGTTCCTCCCTCAGGTGCCTCTGCCTTTTTCTTCTGTTTTGAAAGCTTCTCCAGTGAGCTATGTTGAGGGCAACCTGTCAGACAATAGAGAGGGGAGGAATTTAAGAGATCATTTCTAGAACTTTGAAAATGAAGCTGCTTTCCCTTATCAGAAATACAAATTCACTTAAGAGCTTTACTGGGTCTCAGAAACCATTTCTCTTCTCAAACCAGTTCTGCAGGATGCACATAAGTGAGCCATAGCGGAGCTTTATGTGTTAAGATAACCTGCATATATCCTGATGGTAAATAATACTCGATTAACTATTTCAAGTATATCCTTACTGCCAAGTTTCCTTCTCTTTCACTTCCTTGGAGGTGCAGTTTACTCTGCTTCTTTCCTTGAGCACTTGCATTTTCTGACAGTGACTTTTTCTGGAAATTGCTCCATGGTTTCATGCTTTCCCACATAGCTGTATGTCTTTTTCCTCCCTCTCTGCATCTTCCTCTGTTTTCCTGTTCGGCTGCTGTGATCCATCCACCTATCCCTGTGCACTAAATGTCAACCCTGTCTTTGGTCTGTATTGTCTTTGTGCAGCTTCAAACTCTAAACCTACACAAGTATTTTGGTGATCTTATAAAACACATGTTATTCAAGAAGAAATGCAGACTTCAAGTTTCTCTGCTTTTTATTCTCTATATTCTTTTACAGAAATTAACTAAAAATCCTCCTCAGTCTATTAGTAGCCAGGGCTCCCTACTTACTGTTTGTGTCCCTTTAAATCATTTAATATTTAGACCTTATCAAGGTTTTGTGTTTTCCCAATATATGCTTTCTCATTATATATTTTCACTGTGCTTCTGTTTTGGGCTTTTATTATTATTACTGTTTTTAAACTAGGGTCTGTCATTAGGACTATTTCTCTGTTGTAATTACAGAGACGCACAGAACAGAACTGCTGTCTCTATGGTGTTCCTTGGACTGTTTGCCCACACCGAGGATAAGATCTTCATGGGAAAATAGTTATATTTGGTTGAGCTCCTGTGTGAATACTTTTCTTTTAATTAAGTGGACCCTGTTGTATCAAATTAGCGTAAATATTAAGATTTTTCTGCTGAGAAAAAGTAAGTACCCTTCTCATTTTCCAGAAAGCCGTTTTGTCCTGTAGTGGTGAAGTGGACCACACACATGCTCTTGTATGTGTCCTGGGTGTTCCAGAGAGCATCTGCTATGCTTAGGTTTGGCTTTTTTTTTTTTTTTTTTTTTTTCCAGAGTAAAAAATCAAGTGAAACTTCCAATGAGGCTGGTGTTTGAGAAATAAAACTGACAGGAATATAAATGTCATTGCTTACTGAGTGTCCATACAGTGTGCCCCCTGACTAAGAGGAGCTCTTTAAGGAGCTTGTGTTGCTGGGTTCCTGCGTGCTACAGGAGCTTTCCCACTCTACTTTTATGGCTGGTAAATTAGAAACTAAATACAAACATGGGAAAAGATGTGAAGCTCCTAGAGTTAATGACATCTTTCCAAAATCACTTAATTGTGTGCTAGGCAGAGGTTCATTCCATTAGTGAATACTTTGATGCCTGGAGATGAAATGTGTTGTTCTCTATGAAACGTTTGGGAGTTTAGCAGCTGTTGATGATAGTGGTAACGTGCATTTTGTGCTGGTGCTTTCCAAACATACAAATATGTCTGCTTCTCATGGACAACACAGGCAGATGACTATGTATGAAGGAGGAAAAGGGAAAGTTGTTAGGCAAGGTTTTTCCCACCTAACTTGGCTTTCCATGAAAATTGTAGCAGTGTCATCCATCAGTGTTGCTTTATACCAGTCTGTTAGCTTATGGGTCTTTGCAATAAATCTTGTAGTGCAATCAGATTTGGCCAATTCCAGTCATACTTTACTGATGGAAAAGTCTATCTGCTTGATAATATCAGTCCATATTTTGTCACTGGCTACTTATCAATTATTGCATTTAGTTTAAATTCCTTGTTACCTAATTCAACTGGTGTTAAATTCTGCCCTCCTGTCTTATCCTACCGGGATATGGACAAGATAATGTTTGTCCTAATGTGTTAGGATTTGTGCAGGCCAGGGATGCAGGCTTCCTCTTCCTGCCTTCCAGAATTCATTAGTGCAGTTACATAAGAATTCGAGAACTTTCCAAACTAAAGGGCTGGGCAGTCACCAACCATAGATTTGGGTGTGACAACGTAAGGAGCACATAAAACTGTTAGTGTGTGCCAAAATGAGGGCTACAAAGATAGCGAAGGGTCTAGAGGGCAAGTTGTATGAGGAGCAGCTGAGGGCCCTTGGTTTGTTCAGCCCAGAGCAGAGCAGGCCAAGGGGAGGCCTCATGGCGGCCTGCAGCTCCCTCACGAGGGGATCGGAGGGGCAGGCGCTGAGCTCTGCTCTCTGGGGGCAGCGACAGGACCCGAGGGAACGGCATGGAGCTGGGACAGGGGAGGGTCAGGCTGGGTGCTAGGGAAAGGTTCTGTATCCAGAGGGTGGTCGGCCACAGCACCAAGCTTGACAGAGTTCAAGCACTGTTCGGACAACACTCTCAGGTATATGGTTTGGTTTTGGGGTGGTGCTGTGTGGAGCCAGGAGTTGGACTCCATGATCCTTGTGGGTTCCTTCCAACTCAGGATATTGGGTGGTTCTCGGATCACAGGAAAAGAGGAAGGTTGTGTACTGAGGATGGCAGCAGAAGAGTAGGTGTGTTTTTCTAAACTAATCCTTGTCAAACCTGGAAAAATGAGAAGAGAAAATTTTGCTGCTCTTGTCAATTTGCAATTTAAATGTAAGGAGAGCAGGGATCTGGAAATGTTTGGTTTTATTTACAGGCAGCACAGGTGTAGTTCTTGTTTACTAGTTGGCTGTAGAGGTATTAAAGATTATTGGAAACTCAAAGGTCAGTGTGTCTGCTGAATCAAGGTCTATGTGAGCTGGAAAGCTACAACAGAGTACTTGTGTATCTGATACACTGCTGAGGTTGAAGATCCGCCTTTAGAGGCTGTCTGTCCAACAGACAAGGTAAAATTACTCTTCTAGCCCCAGCCCTGTTCTAATCTGAGCTATCTTTAAGGGTTTCATCAGCTCCACTGAGGGCTTTCCACTGCCAAGCTGGTGTACGTTGCCTGTGTGTGTACCTGCACAGAAGTTGCCTGAGCTTCAGTTAGTTTCACAGAGTAACTTTCACCTGTGTGATCACGAGCCAGGTAGAGGGGTGGAGGAAGGGTGTAACTCAGTACTTTGGAGGTTTGTTTTTGTTTCACAGTATACCTTATGGGCCTGACTCTTAAAGGCTTTGCCAGTACGCTACACAAACGTCACACCACTGAAGTTCTACTGAATTGATTCAGCTGTGGCTAACACTAAAGAAATAGCATCTTATAGTTTGCTTTGTTCACTGTTTCAAAGGCAGCAATCCTAATGAACAGATGTGAGAAATCACATTAGAACAACTCTGGCTTGTCCAGTTCTCTCAGCTCAACCGCATTTGCTTGTTCTGTGAACTTTCGTTTTTCTTTGTGGTTTACCTCTGAATCCAGGTTCCTGTTTTTTTTTTTTTGTTTTGTTTCTTTTTTTTTTTTTTCCTCCTGTGCTTGTCATTTCTCATCTCACAACTCACAACTCTCTCACTCTTGCACAACTGAGCCTGCTGAAGTACAACCTGACATCATTGTCTAGTCAGTGCCAGCGAGGCTGTTGTAATGGCCTTGTTCTGTCCTCATGCCATGGTTAGTGTAACGTAATCGTTACCTTGGTTCCGGAGAGCGAAGGTGCTCCTGCTAAGTAAATGTTTACAAACACTGATGGAGGCTAACTTTAGGGAGAGAGACAGAGGCAGTGTTTAAAGTCGTCTTTCTTTTTTATTTATTTTAAAACAGAACATAATTGCTGAGAGAAGCAGCTGATGAGTGTTTTTCCTTTCCCAGACTGTGATCAGAGGTAAGTAAAGATTTTTTTCTGTTTCTGTGGGCTGCTATCTCAAGATTTGGTAAGGGGAAGAGCTTATTTCAGTCCTTTTGGGTGGTCATATGTCAAAATAAGAGTTAAGGAATCAGGGAGAAGGAGGAGGCTAGACTTAAATGCAGAAATGAGATGTTGCACTCCTCCTTCCCAACCTTAGAATGATTTGCAGAGGAAACAATTTCACGTTTTTTTGTCTTCAGTCACACAATTGTCAGCGTGGAGTGACAGCAGAGTTGGTTTGCATTAGAAAGGAATTTCTGATGTAGCTCCTAAGTGAGATAGGAATGGGTGTTTGCTTAATGCTAAATATTATTTTATTTGAATGAAGTGAATATTTGCATACTTTGTGGGCAAAATTTGAGGCAATGTTGTTCAGGATCCATTAATTCTAAATTTGAAGAGGAATGGGAAGGATGTGGGCTAGAAAGCTTTTAAAGTTTCACATATTGCATTTTTCAGAATCTCTGACCTGTGCATAACAGCTGTAAGATCCCTTTGGGAATGATTATATTTATGTTGCTCCCAGCATACTGGAACTGCATTCATGACTTATACCCACAGGAAATATCATAAATGTAATTAAAAATAGAAATATTGGTGTGGTCTAAATTCCATGCTGGAGGAAAGGAGCCCTACTTTTTTCCCTCAGTTCTGTCTGTATGAATAGTGAGGGAAAGTAATTCTTGTGAATTATGTTTAGCTCATAAGCTTGAATATTATACTCTAGCAAAAAAAGCACTGGTCCTGTCCAGGTGCCTGATGCAGAACTTGCATCTGGATCCTGTGGTATATTTATGGCTTTCAGATACTGCGATACATTGAAAATGCCAATCTTGTCTTAATAGTTGAAATTCCTACAGAAGAGGGATGGTGTGGTCATGTCTTTTCGTCCATTGAAAGGTTCCTAGATTCTTTGCCTCAAACAACACGGAAATTTGCTTTTGTGTGTGTGGTGGAGAAGTGTGATTGAAATACTTTTTCACCAGAATGCCTGAAGAGTAATCTTGCTTTTACAAGGATATCTCAGATTGCTTTATGCAAGCAGGTCATTATGGCTTCAGCTGTGCAGAAAATTAGATGGCGAAAAAAAGAAAAATGGAACAGTGCATTTGTTATGCAAGTAGGCTGGGTTTATAGAAATGAAATTACAGGAGCTAGTACTTAATGCTGAGTTCTAGTGTACAGAAACTCAGGTGGTAAGAAAAATGTACTAAAAGGAAGACTTTAGACTCTTTGAGCCCTTCTCACACTACAGAACTGAACTTTCTCTCAACCAAAAGCTAAACTCCAACCCTAATTATCCTGGGGAGTTCTAGATGAGTGATACTGTTGCCCAAATGAAAGATACCTTACAGGGCAGGTCTACTTGCAGTTCCCCCTTTCCTTAGGCAACCCCTTCCCAGCCCAGTTCATACTACAGTACTATGCTTTTTCTTCCTTACCCTGATTTTTCTGGTGATACATAGAATAAGGCATCAAGCAGTGATCAGATAGAAGGATTTCAGAGGGTTGGGGGGAAAAAAAAAAAAAAAAAGTAGTAGGTCCTGTATAGCTGGTGTTTCCCCATTTTCACAGTTCATTCTTCTGGTACAATTCAAATAGTAAATGTGTAAGCCTGTCTCCTGTAAACTTTTTGTCGTTAATTTGGAAAGTACAATCTACAGAGGCTAGTAAAGGAGAAAAAATAACTTGAAACACATGATAAAGATTTTTGTAATTGCAATACGTTGTTGTGATGAGTAGGGTGGTAACAGAAGCCAGGACAACTGTTGCAAACTCAAAAGTAGAAACAGAATAAATTATATAAAAAATTGTGATAGTATAGAATGAGTGTAATGAGCAAATTGGCATTCTGTACAGCTTGAATAGTTGTGTAACTCCGTAGACACTTGGTGTAATGTTCACATGAGAAATTGTTAAATTAAATATAATAAATGAGGCAGTGAAGATACCATTAATGGAATTCATGCTTTATACGTTCTATTAATGTCAGTGCATATGTGACATAGCTATGAGAGCAAAGGGAGAATAATGTTTCATTTCAGATATGGCCACAATAAATTGCCACTGCGCCTTTGGGTTCATTGTGAAAGAGAAGGTAAGCAATGGGGGAAGAGATGATAAATGTAGAAATGTTAGCAGATGGAGAAGGGATCATGCAGAGGAATATATAGCCAGGTATGCCAGGCAGAAGCCATTGGACTGTATTTGAAAGCAGAAGCACTAGAAACTGTAAGTTATTGTTACTTCAGCAGTGGACTTTGGGCTTTCTTTGTGCTAACCTGCGGTTAGTTCAGCCCTTGTCTTAGCAATACTTTCTTTTGGTTAATAATCTTTTGATGTTACCTACAATGAAATGCATGTGCTAATAACGCTACACACTCATATGTCAGAAAAAGAGATAGTACCACAAAATGCTAGCAGCTTACTTGCATAATTTTCAAAAAACCTTTATATAAGCCTCTTTGTTCCTAAAAACCTTTACTTTCCTTTGAGATCTCTCAACTCTGTAAAGTCATAGCTGAAGCAAAGGGAAAGATTACTCCTTTTCTCTTCCATTACACTTTATCTTTTTGCCATGCCTAATTGTGTCTGTTTTGTCATCAGTTGGTTCTGTTAAGGACTTTTCTGCCAGGTATTTCTTTGCAGTCACAAGTTCATCTCTTTGTCGGGAGTAGGTTATAGTAACCAGTTCCTCTGAAACTTTCAGAGTTCATCTAATCCCATCAGTGAAGTCCTAGCCTTGAAACATCTCCAGAAATATGCTGATTTACTTACAGTGTATCATCATGACATCATGGCACCTTTATGCAACAGAGATGAATTGTAGTGCTTGGACAGGATCAGGTGTTCAACATTTTAATTGGTTTATTGGACTGAAGTTTTAACAGAACTGGCAGGTTAGAGCGGTGGGTTTTTGCCAATTACAATTTATACAAATTTTTAAAGATTGGCTGTTGCTTAAGATGAGCCTGTTGAGTATTAAAATGAATAAAAAATAAAATAGAACCGTCTCAAACTGTAGGCACTTCTAAGTGAGTATAACGAATATACAAGGCTAGCAACCTGCATAGCTACACCTGTAACTTCATTATCATTTCTTCCATATTAACTTGTTTTATCCACAAACAGTCTATGGAGATCTATTGGGAGATGAAAAAAATGTGAGCACAGCTGAACAGAGACAAAAAAATTAATTATGAAGTATAAGGGCATGAGTCAGGTGCTCTGATAGGGTCACTTGCTGTCTTCTAAATGTATTACCTATTTGTCAATTGAACGGCTTCACTCTGGCCCTTTCCACCCTTCTTGCCATGCATTTTAAGTGAATGTAATCTTACAGTTAGGGAATGCTGGGTTCAATGCATCAAGAGCTTTTTTTTTTCTACTTCTATTTGGAGGAGGAAAAATAACACATTGCCCGTAAGTTCTTACCTATAAATGCAAACCCATGTTCTTCCTTTCTTTCACCTTCTTCCATAAAATGAAACCCATGTTATGATTCATGTGTTTATATATTACAAAACTATATTAGTCTCTCAGATTATATTTTCTGTATCTGGCATTAAAGCTGTTGATCCATTTGGCATTCGCCAAACTGCCAAGGTTGGTCCTAGGGCCATGCTTAAAGGTTTGGAAATCAACTTAGGTTGTGATTATGGACAACTTGGAGGGCTTCCCAGAAAAGACCTGTCCGATCACTAGCCAGAAGAGATGAATATTATTCCCATTGATTTTTAAATCTGTTTCTGCAACCGTGATTGTACCAGCCCCTTGTCAAGGCACAGCAAGAGCCAGGAGGCAAGGGTGACCCCAGTGCAGGCAGTGCCCTAACTGACACCGTCCCACAGGTCTGAGCACAGCCAGCAGAGCTGGCTGCTCGTCCATCAACACTTCCAGGCAAGGTGAGTGAAGAACCAGGCCCAGCCTCCATCTGGGGCGTAAAAGACAGGGCTGGAGACAAGGCTACAGCATGGGTCCAAAGTCCACACAGGTGACAGGGCCAAAGGTAGGACTGGGTACAAGCTACAGCATCTAAACAAGGGGTCTTTCTAGGAGATGAACTGCCTCCAGCATAAGGCTGAGGTCCACCCAGGAGATGCGGCCAGAGGCAGGGCTGCAGGCAGATAGACCTACAACAAAGCTCAGGCAAAGGGCAAGGCCCAGGCCCAAGCTTTAACTGGGACAGCTGGGCCATAAGCAGAGGGGTGAGTGCAGATCTTGCACGAGGATGGTCCCTGCTACTGAGTGCTAATGACACCCTCAGGGTCCTGGGGAACAGATTAAAGATGAGGGAAAGTTGCTTGCTCTGTATGCTGTCATCTCACAGATTTTAGTGATACAACTGGTGCCTACAGCAGATCCCTTTCGTTTCTCTGAAGAGAAAGAAAAGGGTCTTCCATCACATGCTTATCCTGGCCGCAGAAATTCTTGTCATCCCTGAAATGGACACTTCATTCCGAACAGTATGGATTATGGCTCGCTGGTCACCTGATCTAAGAGGCAGAGGTATGTTTTTAGGGATATAAACCTTTCACAGGTTTTTGTTTGTTTGTTTCCCTTAGTCCCATAGTCAACTACATCAAGACCTTCTCAAGAACCAGTCTTCTATTTCAGTAGCAGGGAGGAAAAAAAATATTATGACCTAGTTGTCTTTGAAATAAAAGTAGGGCAGGTTTCACCAGTGACAACATAAACATTGAAAACAGCTAGAAATCTACCTAAATCTTTTCAACTCTACTAAAGACATTTTATTTGCACAGACCTACACAAGTCTGCAAGGTCCATCTGCTCTCTTGCCCCCCATGCAATACTGACAATATTATATATTATATATATATATATATATATATATATATATCTTGTTATGCCAATAAGTTATTGTTGGGCTTCATTGTAGTTTTCCTTGTGCTATGAAGTGGATCTCTTGTTAACGTCAGTTAAAGGATAAATTCAGGACAGAAAGCTGTTTCTCTGTTAACAAACAGATTCTGTCTGGGATAAATGCATCCCTAAATCTTCTCCTGTCATTTCTGTGGCTGCTACAAAGCGTGAAAAGTTTTCCCTCCTCCCTTGGTGACCCCAGAAAATTTGCTTTGTATCTAAGAATCTTTTTGAGAAGAACTAAGGTAATTTAGATCTTTTATCAATATTTGAATGAGGGAGGATGGAAGGAACTCAAAAGAAGTTCATTTTTTTCAGGTACTTAGTGTGTTATTAAAGTACCTCACTAGTGATCTATAGCAGGGGAAGGCTAGAAGAGATGATGCTTTGGTGTTGCCAGAAACATAAACCCTTGGTTCAAATTATGCAGGGGCTGAAATGAGTGCTGACTTTTGTCTTTTGACAGAATTTGACTTTTAAACCTCAGGGAAAGTCTGCGAAGAGGTAACCTCCTTCAGTCTTCTATACCAGTTTTCAAATCAAATTGATTTATCACATTGGCAAGGACAAAGTTATTAAACTGACCTTTGGCTTTATCTGTGACCAGAAGAGTAGTGAAGAAGGTTTTGCCTTTGTTAGTATTTTTCCAGAGGAAAAATGCAAACATGCTTGGTCTTCACTGTCTCCAGCAAGATTTGTGGGACTGGCTGCAGTACATTCAGTGTGTTGTTTCTACCTGTAGTGAAGCAAGATGAAGGAGTGCAACAGTGAGCAAAGAAATGCGGGGACAGAATCTGTGCACAGAGGAGACTGGTGCACGTTTGATACTGAAGAACTGGGTGAGAAATTCTTGTTTGGCACATTACTGTAAACCGTGCTAGATTTGTTACGTGTTTATGTCTGGAGGTCAAGAACTGTCCAAGGATAGCACTATCAATGCTATCAAGCCATGCTGGCTTACAAATAAGAATCCAAGCTTGATGAAGAATATTTTTCAAAGAATGCAAACTAAATGAACACGTATCTTGCTATGTCTTGGTGTTCCAGAACCATTTAGCCTCTGTTTCTCAAACAATGTAAATTGCATCCTAAACCTGAGGTATTTTAAAAACTACACAACAGAAAAGCATGTCTGTCTGACAGGGCAGGGCACAAAAAATCTGTTTTGCCTCCCTGTTCAAAGTCATTTTAAAGGTTCAAGTAACACCTTATAGTAAAGCTCAATAAGTGACGTACATCTGGGAGAATCATCAAGTCTGTTCTGGGGTGTGAAGCTGGGGCTACAAGATAGGTCTGTTAGGAGATTTGCTTGGACAGTGGGACTTTGCTCCTTTTTATTTAACTTTTCAAGATGGGGTTATTTACGAACTAGGGCCACTTCAAACATGTTTACCTTGATACCATATACCCTTTTAAGCTACTACTAATACAAAGTGCGGTGAGAGGTTTGGTGTAACCAACATCCTGGAAATAATATCGTTACACAATATGACCCTGGTCAGGAGAAATTATGCAAATACTGCTAATATTTTGTAACTACAACCATTCTTAGTTTAGGTATAGAGACTCTAAAAGGCCTCTCCCCTTCTCCTGATAGCTGGTTCTTTTTCAGGTGGGTTTTCCAGATTATGAATACTAAAAATAGAGGAAGGATTTGGACTGTTTCAGAAATCCTGCAGTGGGCACACAGTTTCAGACAGTAACAGAAAACATCTGAATCATGACTAGATGTTTTGAATTTGTTTTCATTTTCCTGAGTATCGCCCTGATGAAAGTTACATTTAAAATCTGTTCTAATTCACAGTTCTACAAAAATTGTCTAAAAAAGATATTGAGACCTCTACAGTGAATTAAAGCTACTGATGATTGGCTTCAGTTTTTGGTAACCATTCCTTGGACCCCTCAGAAATAGTCTGCTGATCCGGGTGGAAATCACTGCTCTGATGTTACATAACTCTGCAGCTGTGCCTCAGCTCTCACTGGTTATTAGAATAAATTGAGTAGTAAATGCAGAGATCAAGTAATGGTGTCAGAAAGGCCTTCATGTATACCACAGCCTGTTCAGGGAACGTTATAGAGAGACCTATGTGGTTGTCCTCGCCTTCACAAAGGGGAAGTCGTCTGGGAAGGGGAGGCTGTACTTACAACATGCAGCACTACAGGCTGTTCACTGGTATCAGCACAGAGCACCTTCCTCTGTATTTCCAGGGCTCTTTGAAGAGAATTGCCACAAAGCGATGTTGAGCAGTACTACAGCTTGTGTCCAGCCTGGGTGGTTAGGACTGACTGTTAGGAAAATACCCCTGAAATCTCACTGTCACTGCCTGCTAGTATGAGGACATAGTTGATGTACTTGCCTGTAAAGGATGCTCAGCAGTCGGGAAGGCGTTTAATTTTTTTCTCTGCTTGCCATTGGCCTGAGGGACAGCGTGGAATGGTCCTGGAAGTTGGGGTCGAGTGGGAAACTGAGGGAGGTTTGGGTAGGGAGGGTGGAGGAGATCTAGCCTCTGAGAAAGACACTGAAGTTTTGACTTTAGGCAGTGAGCAAAAATTGCCTGTCTTCATGTACGTGGAACAACAGTAATTCTTCTAACATTTTCTAAGTGAATAAATCGGAAAAGACTACCCGCAAGTGTCCAATAAACCAGAATCCCTGTAAAACGCTGGAGAGTGGAGGAAACTGTATTAAGTGTTTGGTGAAAACTGGTCATGAAAGTCAGGGTTATTTTAAAGATCAGGCCTGCATTGTGTGGAATCAGGATTTTCTGTTGTCTTTGTGATTAGTGGAGTATTGAGAGGTTTCCAATATCTGCCTTTTACTCACTGCGGCTTGAATGGAAACGATATGTTTACTGGCATAGACGGCAGCCAGAAGCTAAAAATTTAAATGATTTTAGGTTATGTATAAATGAAAATTTCTGTCAGCATCATCCATCTGCAATTCACAAAGTTAAAGAGGCCTGCAGACTTGCAGTGCTGCATTGTAGCATGACAATTCTGCGAGAAGTTTGGTTGTTTTTAAAGAGGCAGAATATAGAGTCTATAGCCTATATCATATAGAGTCTATAGATCTATCCTCTGTTAGATGTGGAACCCCCATTTTTAAAAGGTACTCAGCATCCATTTAGCTTTTGTTGATTAATTAGGACAGCTGCATCAGTTTCTTGTGTGTAATCTATATCTGTACCTCATCATTTATTCACTGCTTAGCAGTAAATATCTGTATGTCTGTGTGCTTTTCCACCTGAAAGACTTCATTTCTTCTTTCAGTTTTCATATTAAATGAATAAATAATTTGCTATGTTTTTGTGACATATCTTCTAGGATGAAACAGCATTGAGCAAATCATTGTGTTATTACAGGACAAAACAAATACATACGTGCATTCTGAGTTAGTTTTATTGTTAATTTAAAAGGAAAATCATCTGATTTATAATAAACAATTTAAACCATTTTAGCCCTTGCTTTTCTGCGCCTTGTTCTTGTTCTGCCAGAGCAATGAGACGCTAGAAAATAATTATCTTGAGACACTAGAAAATAAATATCTTTGAGACAGTTCATACTGCAGCTACCTGGTCTTTTTATCTGTGAGAAACTAACCATCCTGCAGAAGCAGGTGAAGTCAGTGGAGGTAACTGCAAGAGCCTAATCATTGACCCTTGTTTCTGATTTTTCTTTTTCGCATGGTAGTGTCAGGAGAAAATTTGAAGGAGGTGCTTTGTTTGCTGTATAATAGAGGTAGCGACTGGATCGATCAGATTCAGGCCTCTTCCAAAGCTCTCAAATACCCTGTAACACTCCATTGCACTAAGTTTGCAGTGTCTTATTACAGAAGTGTTCGCTGGGGGCTGTCAGCTCCTGTTAAAATAACTCCTCTAGAGATGTGTGCTAGTGTGTCATCCTGTCTGAAAACCCTTTTCTCCCAAACCCTGCCTGGGAAAGGATAGAATTTTAAGCGTACCTAGGGCTTTGTGTCTTCAAAGAGCAGGGTACACTGCCATGCTCAGAAGCATCCTGTTTCTTCCAGTGCATCCTGCCTGCCTCTCCGCTCTTCTAGAGCGCCACTGCCTATAATGTTCTGAAATACAGAACCTCTCTTGTGAAATTCTTGTAGGGGTTTAATGAGAGTTTATCTCCCCCCACACCATTAGGACCAAACACACTTGGTTAGTGACAGAGCATGCTCTCAGATTTATGTACTTGTTCTTTTAACATGTTAATTTTTTATTAGTGGTGTACAAGGAGGTGATTTTTCTGTGTCCATCTGCAGATTTATTCCAGTCTCAGATTCCAATAATAGTGGCTGAGGATACTTAGCTGGTGTGCATTTGGTTTGGTTTGCCCTCCCCCCCCCTCCGATAATGAGATCAGTTCACCGAGTGAAACTGTGAGCCACATTAGGGCAAGAGAAGCAATTTACTGCTGCTGAATGCATTTCCAGAGTGTAGTTTCCCTCTGCTTGTCAGCTTGTCAGTCTGAAGGCATCCATAAACCTGTGACAGCTTCAGAAGACAAACTCCGGCAGCAAGCTGTCAGGGTGCCAGGCACTGCTGTCTGTGTGGGCTGCCTTCCTCCCGTCTCCCCCGCTCACCCTCCCTCTACCCAGCCGCCTCTCTCCCCCTCTCCCTTCTCTTCCCCCCGCCCTGCATCCCTCTACCTTATTGGTGTGGTTTTAGGTGCTGCTGTTCTCCGTGACAGCACCTTTTTGCTTTCCCCCTTGATCCTCCTGCCACCGGAACAAAAGGGGAGCTCGCTGCCAGCGGTGCAGCACCTGCCCGTGCAGTCCGGGGAGCGGAGGGGAGGAGAGTGGGCGCCCTGTATTCCGCTCTGCCTGAGCCAGCAGCAAGCTTGTTCAGTCACTTTGCTTGAAATGCCTTTGAACTGCTGCCAGATCCCATTGTCTGCCGTGCAAATGGAGTTCAACGCCCCACTGCGATGAGATGCACAGTGTGTTAAGAGGAGGAAGGAATGGAGCTGTATCCCCACCCTGAAGGAGCATCTCAGATCTGCTGTGTGCCATGATAATCTGAACACTGGACCATGCTTCTCTTACTTTCCCGTCATTGTTCCTGGGATTTCAGGGAGTGACGTGGAAGCTTTTCAGAGGGGAGCTGCAAGGCAAGATAGTTTCTGGGGAGAAGCCGCTGTGCTTTTGGACTGTTTATGTGGGACTGTGCTTTGCCCACCACGCACCTGTAGCTGCAGTGTGATACACCAGCTAGTGGTTAATAGTGTGTGTTTTGCTCAGCAGTGATGTTCTCTTTTTTAGCGTGAATTTATCCACTTTTTTCGATTTGTCTGTACTTAAAATTCCTGTATTTTTAGGTTCACAAAATGATTTGAGAGATTTTGGCAACACTGAGTGAAGGGAAGGTAGCCACTGCTACTACTAATGGTTCAGTCATCTACCAACTGTGCAGCCCAGCTGCCCTTCTTGGGAAAGGCCAGCTTACTTTATTTATGATTTTTGTGAAGAGCAGCTCTCAGACTTTCCATTCCCCTTGCTTTGTCTTTGGTTTCATGTCTTTCCTTGGGCTGCTGTCTGTCAGACCCCTTTTGAGAGAGCAACTTCACTTGTGGACATCGCTTTTAAAGGTAGGTATTTGGGTATTTGTAGTTGTGCATGCTGTTCCTTATCTAATTGTTTCTTAGGCTGTTACAAGAAAACATTGTTTGCTTTCATGCTTTGTTATTTGACTGTTTGTTTAACCAGTCATCATTTGCAAGGACAGCGCTTTGAGAGGAGGATGGAGGAGCTGTTCTTTGCTGACTGTTAGGCAGTACGCTAAGTGGAGTTGGCAGGGCTTGTATCTCGCACTGATATGCCTGCTATGTTCCTTGGTCATTAAGCTCTTTGTTAGTTCCTTCTCCTCCTCCTTCCACTGCTCTCCCTTTCCTTCCCTGATAGGACATGTTATGGTGATAGGAGGCTTCTGCATCTAACCTTGCTAATGGGTTACAGTCAGGTTCTGAAATGCACTGGGGGAAAGACAAAATCTGGCCTGTGAGGAGCTGATGGCTCACAAATGCATGGGAATAGCATAAGGAAGCTGGCTATAGAACTGCTGCACACCTTTGCCTAGCCTAATGCTCGTGTTCTGCTGAATATACGTACTGACCTGGCCCTTCTTTATGTCCTCGATACCTGATCAGAAATGGAACGGATATCAGCAATATTGGTAACTGATGAAATCTTTGTAAAGGTTAGAGCCATTACAGACCGAACATTTGAAAATCGGATGATGTCGTGTATGTTCCTTGAGGACTAATGCAACCACGTTTTCTAGTGGTTTGTCATACAGCAATCTAAAATCTCATTTGCATCTCAAGAGCAAAGCTAGTTGTGCTTAGTTAATATTTAGCAACTTGAAAGATTAGGAATAGTTTGTGTTTTTTTTGTAAATGTTCCTTTTCCTTTCACCAGGAACTAGAAAAGGAAGGGTATTTGGCTAACAATGTGTTTGATTTTCGTTTTTAAGCTCCCTGGGAAATAAGATTCGCTTGGAACACTGAAGATTTTCTGGTCATGAAGAAATTTCTGACCCTCGAGCTGAGATGCAGCTGTCATTCTCTTGGTCAGGGCACACTAAATAGCATTGGGACCTTTAAAAATGTTCTTCAATTAACCCATCAATTTCACGCTGATAGTAGTGATGCTTCTGTGATGCAGCCAAACACTGCAGATGTAGGAAACAAGAACTTGGCCTGGAGCACAGACCAGAAACTTCTCACAGGGCCTCTTCTCTTAAGGGTCTTAGTTTCTCCCTCTTGCTGTCATGAGTGTAGTCAGATGATGAGGCTACTGTGTAGGTGCAGCTCCTGCAGTTTACAGTCTACAGCTCCTGCAGTCTACCTTCTCTCTACAATGTGACTATGTGAAGAGGAGACATTTTCAATTCCCTTCACTCCCTAGCTCATAAAGGATTAGGAAGGGTGGTGTTCTCTGCTTAAGCGATGTGATATGTTTCAGGCTTGCAATGATTTTTTCCCTGTTATCACAGTTATTTTAAGACTCTGGCCTTTCTATATGCTATTAAATTCCACAATCTCAAAGAGAGAATGAAATGGTGTAAGTTGACAGGTGCGTTTCAGCAATATAGAGCTGCAGTAACCTGTCAAGGGTCACATACTGATAACTCCAGGAATCTGGGGTCATACCTCACTGCTGGATTTGACAAACAACCTCCTGCATGGCTTTTCTGCTTTGAGGATTTGAAAGCAATTACTATAAAAATATAAATGATCTTTCTATGAAAATGTTCTCCATTGTTTTAAACCATCCGGAAATGAGGTATCAAGTCTGTTCATCTTAGATGAAATGCAATGAAAAGTCATTAATGTTACTGCTGTCCTTCATCCTAGAACAACCATTTTATGCACTTAGCAAAACGTTATGGCATGTCAGAAGCATTTCATGAGTGGACACAACCATCTGCCTGAAACCACAATTAAGGTCTGGTTGCCTGAGCTCCTGTTCTGCCTGGTATTACCTTGTCAGTGTGTATAGATGCATCTCTGTTGTCACACCTCGTTCCACAAACCTGTTTGTCCCCTGCTGAAGTTTCCTTCTAGCAGGACAGTGTGCCAACTAGGGCACAGTGCTGGACTGGAGCAGGTACTTGAGTAGTTACCACTGAGCAGGGTGCCTGTTTTTTGATGCTTCATGATGGAGTCACCCAGTGCAAAGAAAGCATTCGGGTGTGTTTGAGAGCTGCGAACCTCATTTTCATCTCTGGTATACTCTAAATAAGGTGCTGGATTCAATAAGCTTGTTTCAAGAGAGGCAATTGGTAGTGCTCATTTATAAAAAATGTTGCTGGGTTGCTGGAAAACGGGAGGGGGAAGAGGTTGAGAAAGACAGTCTCTAAGCTAAGCCTACTTATACACATTAGGATGAGTCCAGGCATGAAGCGAAAGAAAAACTCAGAGCTCTTCATTATCTAATACTCCCTCAGGGCAATAACAAACTCCCTGTAGAAGCCAGCAAGCCAGGCACAAGGGCTGGCAGAGAGTGAGCACACATTGTTCTCAGAATATGGCTGGTACTGGAGTCTTTCACTGTGAATTTGAAGCCATCTTTAATGCAAAATATTCCTCAAAGGGATTTTTGTTGCTTACCATTTCAAAAGCTGCTTTCAATCCAGTGTGATGCTTTCTTCCAAACAAAAGGTTGTAAAGTTAGGTATTGTACAGCAAAGGATGCATAATGTTGCTTTTTCCTAGCCTCATGTATGAGCTGAGGTTATGCATACACCCTCCTTTTTAGAATTGAAAAAGACCGAATGGAGAAGCTCACCTCTCTCTGCTTTAGCGTGTTGGGGCTTTCAGCCTTTCTGTGATGCTTACTGGCCACTCCATATTGTGTGCTTCATTTCAGAGTAAGTAATCGGTTTCATACTGAAAATTCAAGTGCAGAATGTATTTGTGTGATGGGCAAATGTTTCTTAGGGAGGGGGCGGGTGGCAGGTATGGGAGAGCATGTAACACAGACCTCCAGTGTCCCCCACTGGTACCTATACAACTGCTGTGGTTTGGATTTCTATAAGGGGTAGGGGAGACCAGTTAAGGAGTCTCTTCTGAATCAGTAGGATACTCAGGAATAGGGTTTGTGGCATCGGTTCAGTCTGTGTATGTTAAGTTGGTCGATTGGCATCAATCTGTTTAGAATCACGACGGAAAGTGGACCTCTCTCTAAGAAGGTAGAGGACTTAAATATCTCCACTTGTTTGTATTCCTAGCATTTGCAAAGTCCAAGGTGATTCTTCATATAAGCAATTTGACCTAAAATAAATTCACTGTCACCCCCCTTGCCAATAAGTTAAATGCCATCGCCAGCAGTTTAACCTCTGAGGTGGCCCTTGTTGAATGAGTGCAGATCCTGTTTGACGCAAACAGCAGCAATAAAGAAAGAAATGTATGAGAGCTTGGCAAATAGAGTGGAGGGGAAAATCATTTTCACCCTTTTCATGGACCAACCTCTATGTTGCAAGCAAAGCAAAGTTACAGTCGTTCTTCTAATTGAGAACTGCAAGAGGATTTTTCACCTTCTGTCTGTCTCAAATCTCATTATCTGGAGTGTTTAGAGTAGATCAGTGAGTGGCAGCAATCCCACCTTTATCACTGCTTTGAAGTTTGGTTTTACACAGGTAGCATTGGGATAACAATTCATTCTGATACGTTCAAGAAGTGCTCTTGAGGCACTGCTGCTCATAGTCTTCCTGCGTAACTTGATTCTCACTTAATAGATGAGGTTCAGGCGATGTGTAACCACATCAAATTAAACGTGGAATAGTGAACTGAACTCAGGCTTACTCTCAAATTCCCTAGCTTTAAAGACGATATCTAGCTGCCTTGTAGAAGGAAGGTAATGAAACGTTCTCACTGTCTCAAAAATGATCTTTGAACACATATCTGGTGCTTGTGGACCAACCAACATGCAAAGGGGAAGTTGAAGCTTTTAATATCCCACCCTGTTGTCTCCTATGCTAATGCTCCCCTTCCCTCTGCCCCTTCTGTAGCTGTTCAAGGAGAGAAAGAAGCCAAAAACAGCCCTGAAATTTCCCTGGCAGTTCCCAGTGTTGGTCTCCTGACCATGGAGCCCCCAGTTCTGTCCCAGCTGTGGAGTCTTCCTTCCTGAATGCCCTGGAAAGTCTGTGTCTGGACAAGAGGACAAAATTGGGTCTTCCATGTGTGTGTGCGGCAATGAGTTTGAAAACAGTCTCCTGTGTTAGCCCAGGGAGGAGCTGAATGGCAGCAGCATATGGCCTGACAGCCTCACCCCCATGCCCCTGGGCACTGCCTGGAAGGACTTTGCTGCTGCTGCTGCCAGAGGGCTGCCCTGCTGAGCAGAGGGAAACCGGAGGCTGAAACTGAGTGCTGGGTTTCCTGGAGCTGGGATGACCAACACATTTGTCAAACTGGCAGCCCTGTGTGGCCGAGGAGGAGGAGGATGTGTGCATCTGCTCTCCTGACCAGGGGATGCTGCTGGATTTGCACCCCCTCCTAGCTGAAAGGGGTGTCAGGCAGTGAGCACAGGGAGGCTGGCTTGCCTTCCTGCTGCTGCCTGCTGCTGCCCGGTCGTGGCAGGTAAAATGGTTGGGATGGTGCAGGCAGGCAAAAATCAGCATAAAAGCACCAGGGCAAGACTCTTGCTACAGGTATCAAGGTGTCAGCAGGTCCTTTGAATGAGCTTTCCATTAATGCTTCCAGTCGCAGATGTTCTGCGAGCCACTTAGTGCTTCATGGGAGGATGAGAACAAAGTCAAAGCTTTCAGTCTATTGCTGCAACACTAGCCCAGATCCGTAATGCAGGCTGGATTTTGCAATTTGGGTAGAGGCTTCATTTCTTTGTTGTGTACATTCTTACATTCCAGCTACCAAATTAATTACATGAGCATTAAGTAGACCAAATAATGAGAGCTAAAATTAATTTGTGTATTTAACTTTAAATTTAATGTCTAAAATTTTAAAAGATGTTTATCATGGTGTATTTTTAGTAACACAATTATAACTCTTCAAAGTTGCTATAGCTAAAAATTACTTAATTACTGTGTTTTGGCTACAATGAAGAAGATAAAATTCAGTTTGGACATCCCAGGCTACCTTTCCTCTCCCTTTTGCAGCAATGTAGAGTAAAAAAAGAAGTAATCTTTTCTGTAAGTACAGTGTTAATCTTATTTGGGGCTCCTAAAAAGCATGAATTATTTAGTTACAGTGTCGCTACAAAGTCAAGTTTGAATACTTGAATGCTCTAAATGTGATTGTTTCTCTCCCATCACAACTGTGCATAAGATTTAGTGTTAAGTGATCTGAAAACTTTAAAGCGTTATCTCGCTGGGATCAGTTAGCGTAATTGTACTTGAGATTTTAACAGAAATGAGCATTTTCAGGGAATTTTAGCATTTACAATGTTTTATTGTGGGTGTTCTTTAATTTAAGTGATCTACACTGCCAGCTAGTGCACCTTGCTAATACTGCTTTTGTCTGATTATGGGCAATGATCTCACCTGAAAGAGCAGAAACTGCTGTAAGAAAATAGTTGGGGCAACTTTCCTGTCTTTGCAGTCCTTCTCCCCAGTGCTTTTCTCTGGACAAAAGAAGCAGATGAATGCAGTTAGTACTGCAAGCATACTCGATTTTCACAACCAAAGCAGCAGTGGCTTTAGTCAGGATACAGATCAAATGATGTGTCTGGGTTGTTGTAAGACATGCTGAACTTCACCCTTGTAGACTGTATGAGCCCTCCTCCAGGACCATTAAATGCATAAGCTGGAAGCATGCTAGTGTATTTCTGCTGGAAATTCATCTTTGAAGATGTTAATCTTTTAGTCTCTGCTTCCTTTGGCTATTCAACAACCCATTTTTTTTTAAAGTCAGGCAAGCTAGACCTAACGTCTGAGTCAAATTTTGTCTTTCGCCGCTATGTGTCTGCCTCCTTAAACAATGTGAGCTGTCATTTTCTCCTACTCCCCTCTGACTCCCCGTGCACTCCTCCCTTTATCTCTTCCTCCTACTCTCAGCTTTGCATTTTGTTTCATGCTGCCTCCTATTCCTGGAACAGCCTCCCAGTCTGCGCTGCCA
Source organism: Oxyura jamaicensis (assembly GCF_011077185.1). Lineage (NCBI taxonomy): Eukaryota > Metazoa > Chordata > Aves > Anseriformes > Anatidae > Oxyura > Oxyura jamaicensis. The sequence continues at coordinate 15,612,166 of NC_048898.1, forward strand.
AATCCTCCCTCCCTCTCTCTGCTCTTGCGAACCTGTTTCTTACAGCACTCGCTTCTAAGTTGTTTACCTGACTAATTGTCTCTCTCTGTGCTTTCTTTCCTGTATTCATTGTTTTGGATCATGTTTATGTGAGAAATGACATATTGCAGGATAAGGAGTATACCTGCCACTGTTTTGCGGTGGATTGTTTACATTAGCTCTTTATACAATGCTAACTAATAAATTCTCCTTACTATTTGAGGACAGATTTTTTCACTAAGCTATAGTTCACTCTTAGCTGTGTGCTATTAAAGAACAGCCCTGTTTTATCTTAATGTAATTGCTGGACTGTGAAAATGAGTGTCTGTATTACAGCACGTGCCGTCAGCTAGCCGGTCTGTATAGGCAAAGCTCAGCTGTGTTTACCAACGTGGATGAAATGGTGGTAGAAAACAAAAGGCTATGGGCAAATCTGATGCTCACTACTAGTGCTGTCATTGCATGGCTTCGCTGCTGGGGGTAATTGCGGTGCTGTGACTGCTGTTCTCCCAACATGGACAAGCTCTTACAGGCACGCATGGGGATAGGCTGGATGTCTTCTATCAGGCTAGACTAAAAGAAGTGGGTTCTCTTTACTGAACGCTTCACCATACCAGCAGAAGAGATTTTTTTACCTTTCTACCTGCAGAGAGTTTTGTGTTTCTGGCAATTCTGTTCTTTCTTTTTCCAACTGAGTGCAAGGCTATCTGATCATCAATTTAAAAAATAAAAATGAAAAGTTGCTGGGATTATCTGTTTTCTATTTACTTTTCTAGACCAAGTCAGATATTTATTAAGAAATAAAAGCAAAACACCTGAAAATATTATTATAGCTTTAGATTAAGATTCATAATAGTGTTCTGAATGCTCGTTTTCTTAAGTCCTGTTTCTGTTCATATCTGACCTAATATCTTACTGCTATGTGTGAAACAGTAATATGCTCATATTTAATGTATTCTGTAGGTACTTACTGGAGCTTGCAAAGTGACATACAAGACTAACCCAATTAATTTTTATGTGAAGGTTAAGTGTGTGTTTTTATATTATCAGAATTAACAGAATCAAAAATTGGAGTTTAAGTCTAAATTTCTTCATGAAAAAAATACTGTCAAGACAAAAATAGTTTTCTTGTTAATGAAAAATGAATCAGATTTTCAGTAGCTTAATGAATTTTATTGGGAATTTTACTGCATGCATATTTTGGAAAAATGGCTCCAACCTAGCTGACTTAGTCTCTGCAACCAATATTTGGGCACCTAATAGTTTTCAGTACCTAGACCCCTTTGTCTTCAGCTACAGTTCCTAATTGAGATGTGCATCTTGCTTAAAATTCTAGAGCTTTCTTGACCAAGTTTCCATTTATCAAAGGGTTGATTTGATTGCAGATATGGCAGCTTTTTTCTCTGAGTTTGTCAGTACTGTTAATTAGGATGTTAATGAGGCCTCTGGTCTTAGTCTGCATGAAGAAGTATTCTAAAGATGCAGCTTCATAGCAGAAAAACATTCTATCCGTAATCAGGTGACTAATTAAAAATGTAAGAATTCAGCACCCTCTTTAGCAATTAAGTCTATAAAATTGGAGGAAGGTAAAGAACTAGTGGCATGTAATTACTCTAACACTTTTAAATGAATTAATATATTTGAGGTGTATTTAATTTGAAACCATCAATTTTGTTTGTATTGATCATCTAAAAAGCAAGGTTTCTACAAAGAGGAGCAGAAGGCAGGGTTTTGTAAGCACAGCAGTAAACATGGAGTAGCGCAAACTGTGGTGTGGAAGTAGGTGTGCATTGCCTGTGGTGCTCTGATTGTGTAATAGTTACAAACAAATGGTTTGAGAGAAAATTAACTAATTCCACGCACATTAAGACAGGGAAGTCTACCAATAGCCACAACTCCTTACCAGCCTGTTTCTCTAGCAAGACTCTATACTGCTGCTTCATGCATTGCAAACTAAGTGTGAGAAGCTTTGGGAAACAGGTGTGTGACCTGGCGCGTAGGCTGGCTGCGTTCTCTTGCAAGGTTTGGAGATCAGCCCTGAGCCATAGGTGATTCCGAGGAAAAGCTTGTGCACATCCCAGTCGCCAGGCCGCATGGTGCTGGTGGGAGGGAGCCTGGAGATGGCCTGAGCTGACTCCTGGGGAGCAACAAGTGCTGGCTGCTCTGCCAGGGAGGAGGAGACGGGAGCCAAGCAGGATAAGAAGCTGGCATGGGTGACAGCATCCTCAGCAGCGAGGGTGCAGCCCTGCAGCACGCAAACAAAACGACTGAAAGCAGTTGGTGACAGCTGCCAGGTTCATCTTAGAGTCCAGTGATCACTAGATGAGTCCCCAGTCAGCAGGTAGGCCCAACTTCAGGTCAGCAAGGCAGAACGCACATGTAATGTAGTCCATGTCTGGGCCTGAACTTGGGTATAGCTCACAGGTCAGCTGGTGGAGGCTGCTCAGGGCACTCAGAGACTGCTGCTGTGTGCAGGGCCCCGACAGTCTTCCTTGCAGAGTTCCCCCTCAAGATCCATTTCTGCCATAACCCTTGTGAAAAAAGACAAGGATTATGATTTTCAATGCACAGGCCACCATAAAGGCTTAGCGAGGGCAGTAGAGCACTTTGCATCAGTTCCTGTCTTTTGGAGACTCAGGCTTCCAAACCACTGTCATAGCCAGTCAGTGTAATCTCCATAGGTCTCAAGTCATCCTCCCTTTCTTCCTTTTCCACCTGTTCCACTCTCCTTCTCTTTGCTTATTTACTCATTTTGCCTTTCCTAAGCCAGATTGATAGCTTTCTTTTATCGCCTTTTCTGCCTTTTTTTCTGAAAGTGATTCTGCACTGTGTTAAAAGCTGTCTTGCAGTAGCCAAGAAAAAATAATAACTGTTTTCTGAGTCTGGAAAACTTACTTATTAATAGTGAACCGAATATTTGAAACTACAAATTCTGGGAGGTGTGCTTCTAGCTTTACATGGGATGGAAGTCTCTTGAATAGAAGATCTCAGCTGAAAGAAGGCAGGGAGGGAGCTACTGTACGCAGGCGGGGAACATGTCCTGTTTAGAAGTCCACCAAATACTGTCCATGTGCAAATATATGAGAACAGGTAAGTAAAAGAGCCTTTTCTGAGGCTTTATACTTTGGTAAAGCATACTTTTATGGCATATTTTTGGTCTTAATTTGTACAAGCTTTCAGCATAAAGGTACTAAAACTGTTGTAGTTGGTCCCTGCTGTCACATGTTCCTAGATAAAACAGATTAGGAGTTCCTATGTGTTACCTGAAGCAATTGAATATAGATTAGTCTCTTGCTAATTGAGGTGAAATTTTTTAATGTATAGCAGCTCAAAGGAAGAACAGATAGGCTGCTTTCATAGCTGTTGTAGATTAACTTTCATAATGTACATTTCTGTATTTCTCAGAGACACGTTAACTCTAAGTTGTCCTCTTTTTGCCACGCTTGGACTGTTTCCCCACTGGACTGAATTACTTAGGAGAAGACAGCAGAGAATACATTCTGCTTTCTGCAGCAGGATCATTTATCTGAGTTGTGATAAGCAGGGTGCACGAGGGAATGGAAATTAGATCCGTGTCCGTATCTAATGCAGAAGGAACTGCATTTATTTCCTGTTCTCACAGTTGCATTGAAGATGTTCTGCCATGATAGAGCAAACTGGTTGATTGCTGAAATAAGAGGAGGCTGAAGATGGTCCCACCATTTGGGGTTGCTGAGATACTCACTTGTCACCTGGGTGGGACTAGAGTGCCCCTTATGGCACAGGCACTGAACCTGCGCTCGCTCTAGTTCTTCATCCCATAGCAGGCATCTCGTGTCATTACCTGCTTTGGGAAAAGCTCTAGGGTTGGAGTGTGTGTAGATGCAGGTGTCAGAAGAGGCACGAAACAGAAGGAAAGGTAAGTCCAGATCAAAACTGTGAAGTGTTTGTGGCGGGTTGATAGCTGGGTATTACAGCTTCAGTAGCACATGAAAGGAAGAACTGGGGATGCCCCTTTGGGCATCTCTGAGGAGTGCCTCCTCTGTCTCATAGGAGCAGGTGTGTTACAGAAACAGACCAGTTAGATCCCCTCAGCTCGTGGAAAGCTCAGCCTGCTGTGGGCTCTTCCACTACCAGAACACTTGCATAGCTGCATGTTATTTGTGTTAAGTAGGTAGTATCAGCAACTGTTGAAGGCTCAGGTTTTTTTGTGGGTTTGGGGTTGGTTGGTTTGTTTAAATTTATTCAGGTCTGCTGTTTGTTGCTCTTGTAGAAGGTGTGAAGTTGCACACCTGTCTGGAGATAATTAAAAAAAAAAAAAAAAAAAAGTAATTACCACATCATTGCACAGGTCTTTTCCTCATATCAGGCTGATGGGTATCAAACCAGCTGGCCAGCTGGCAGCTTTCCTGCTTACCACAGGTCTGTACCAGGAGAGGCCTGTCCCTGCATGGGGACTTGCCTAAGCAGAGCAGAGCGTTGCCTCAAGGCTCCGAGTGGATCTGTCGGAGCAGTGTAGGCACCATTAGCGTTTCTCATGTCTTTGATCTGAGTTTGGTACTCTTTGGGCAGTCTCTCACCACAGGGTTTCACTGGCAGTGAATGCCAGCTGAAGCACACGCCCAGAGCCCAGATATGAGCTTGGCTGGCAATTGCATTACAACGTGGCTATAACTTCCACAGTATATTTTTTAATCCAGTATATGGAATACAACCATCATTCTTCCATCGGAGGGCTTGCAGCATGGCTCACAGTGCTCTGCTGAAGTCACCAGATACTTCGCATTCACAGGAGAGTGGGGCTGTACCTGCAGGCCTGGCATATGGCTGTCGCTGCAGATGCGGGGGAGGTTGCGGTGTCTCACAGGGAAGCAGGCAAGTGAGGAACTTTGTGTCATGATTGCACCATTAAAATGGAATGGGATGGAAAATCAATCAGATTCCTCCTCTGATTACTGTGTAACTCAATTACTGCCGTCCCTCTGGGGTCCAAAGCAACAACTGTCTCACAGGAAGCACAGAAGAAAGACCTCTGAATTAGAGCTGTTGTAGACAAGAACAAGGTCCTGCCACTGTGCATTCCAGAAAAGTTGGGTTATATTCTAGGTAATAAAAGAGCTGGGGAAATGTCCTCATGATGCTGGGTCTTAGGGTGGTAAGACATTCTGGAGCTCAGCTAGGAGGGAACTTGTATGAAGGCTATGTGTCTTAATAAATGTGTCATATGACATTCACTATCTCCAATGTGCCTTGTCACGAGCATACCAGCAGCCCTGAATATATTCTGCTCATTGGTTCTGGATGAGTACTGACTGGGCTTGAGCATTTGTACTATCCCCACAATAATTTCAAGGCATTGGAAATATCTGGTGATGAGACGCTGAAACCACACAATTCTGATTATTATCTTACCTTCATATCACATCAGTTGCCAAGTGGTTTAGCAGCTGATAATTCACAAAACGGTTAGTGTTTCACATTAACATTGTATATCACTAGGAAACAGAGCATCTAAGTTTTATAAAGCGTATGAATACTGGTGGTTTGTGAGATAGCTGACAAAGGAATTGATGCTCTCAGATCTAGTGCTGCTTTCCTGGTAGGACGGGAGCTCGTTGAGCCTGCATCCTTACACCAACGAAATACTTCCTCCTCGCTGTGCGTTCGTTCTGAGTGCCTCCTCCTGCCGTTTGCACTTGGGCAGTCCTGGCGAGCTTGCAGTAAAGGCATTTGGAGAGGACCTTAATTTATCTGTAAATTTGAAAGTTTTGTGGTGTTGGATTCCAAGGAGTGTGATCTCAAAAGAGGAGCCAGGTATTTTTGTTTCCTTTAAGAGGGATTATTTTTCAGTGTGATTGTTTGTTTGTTTGTTTTGTGTTGTTAGCAGTATAGATTTTTTCAGGGCTTTGTGTTTTGTTTATGGGTGGTTTCTGACATCTCTTAACTTTTAATATAATTTTTGGTTGGTGTTTTTGTTTTGTTACTTTTTTTTCTTTGAACCTAAACCAGCTGATGTGGTCCCCAAAGAGCTTAATGCATACTGTGCCAGCTGGCATGCCCTCTGGCTGTGAAGCCTTGTTAAAGAGATCAGAGCTGACAGATTCTTGAGCAGCAATCTGATACAGGCCTTTTTTTTTTATTTGTTTTTTGAGCTTACCCGTGTAACAAATGGGGGCTTGTTTGGGAGCTTCGCTAGAGGCTTAAATGGAGTCATTGTTATCAAAACACTGCCGTGATTCAGAAGTGCCCAGCAAAGGGGCTTCCTCTCCCTCTTGCCCCTCAGCTGGGCACTGCAGGTGTGGCAGCCTAGCTTAAACTCTAGTTTCATCCTTATTCTACAGAATAATCCGGTTGTCTTGTCTTTTTCATCTTTGAATTGATAACCAGGAATCTGAAGCTTCAGCTCTTTGTAAAACAGAGACTCAGTTCAATGCTAAAAAATGAAGTTGGAGAGGTGAGTGAGTGTAACCAGAGAAGAGAAGTGATTTCCAGATTGAGACTGTGAGGGCAGCATCATAGAAGTATTATAGGACTTTGCCAGGCTTTCACGCAGATCGGTACGCTCTGTTTTCTTACTGTTACAGGGGTGTTTAGATTAGAAATTCCACCCAGGAAGCACTTGCTTGGAAATTGCAGGCAACACATGGGCTCCTGAGCTTTTAAGTCCCTCTTTACATTATTTTCTCCTGTAAAAACAAGTGAAGATCGTGAATCTATCTGGGAATCCAAAATAGTCTAATTATTCTATATTCATATAATGGGATTAAAAATGGAATCAAAAATGGGATCAAAAAGCTGTGAGCTATTTGGGAAGACATTGACTTACAGCTCTGTGTTCTCAGTCAAAACTGAGTACGTAGGAATCTGAGTGGAGTGTTTTCTAAGAATTTATTGCACAGGAGTAGAATGAAGACTGCTTCTTATAGTAACCGATGTGCCTGGAGCTGTGTGTATGGGGTGTCTTGTACAGAACTCACCTCATAAAAAGATAGAGCATTTATTATGTGTTTCTATCTAACCTGCATCTGCCCTGCCAAATTCTGCCTCTACTCGCTGCTGCCTGTGCAGTGAGAACGTGACTTTGGAGCTCTGGTGGTAACATCGATGCCTTCTGTGCGGTCAGTGGGGCAGGAAAAGCTCACAGTGGAGGTTCAAAGGTTATTCCCCTGCCTGCTTTTGAAAGGTGGCACTTGTTCTTGGATACCAGGCTGGCACACTGTCAGTCCGCATTGACTTGAAGTGGAATTATGAGCCATATCCTGCACTCAGTGCAGAGCATTATGTGTTCAAAATCAATTCAGTAACAAAAAAAAAAAAAAGGGAAAAATCCATTTGAATTCTGTTGTTTTACTTTCCCCCTTAGTAATTACTTCCTCTCTCTCTTTCCTTTTTCAAGTAAAAGGTTAACAGTATGTAGAGAAATAACTGAAAGATGATCACTTGGCTGGGTTGAAGAAATCACAGCTTATTGTTGCTGGCCGAGCTGGACTTCCAAAGCCAGCTCTGTCAATGGAGATGGCCGTTTGGGGATGCAGACTCGATCCATTTGGAGTCTGGGAAACAGATTTTTTTTAACCTTTATTCATTTGCTGCCTTTCAGTGTGACCTTCAATAAGATTGGCTGTGTCTCAAGTTCTCCAGTGGCACATAGCATGTAATATATTTTATATTTACAGACTGTGACTTTTCTGAAGCCCTCATCAGGGCTAAGGTTTTGTTAAGTGCTAAACAAGCCAGTACCTGCTCTTCTGAGCTTGTAGCATAGAAGTTGTTGTAGATAACACTTGATGATCACTATAAGGCTTGTATAAAGAGTACTCTGACTACTTGCCACCCGTCACAAAGTTAGCAATATTATATCATTTCATATAAAATCTGCTTGTTTCTTTTTCTCTGCTTCAAGCTGTACCAAAGGTTTGGAAAAGAGTCAGTTGGGAATCTTTAGAGTGGGGCTTCTGGCCTCATCTGTGAACTGATCTTTTCCCTGAGTTAGAAGGATTTTTTTTTCTGTTTAGTGATCCACATTACAAAATAAGCATCTGTCTCACAAGTGGTTTCTTTTCTGTTGATGCTAGTTGTTAAAACCCTCGTGACATAAAAAACTTGTCTGTCTGAAGCTCGTGGAAGAGCTGGTCTTTTAATATTATTTGTTCGTCAGAATAATAGTAATAAAAAGGCTCAAAAAGGGAGGAATGGAGAAGAGGTGATGAACTGTTTTGGTAGTACTTGTTGTTGCCCTTGTGCCTCCTGGTGCTGTAAGCTATGCCAGCTGAGGTGGAGCATGTCTGCAGGAGTGTGGGTGTGCGAGTAAGAGAGATCTGAGAGAAGTTTTCAAGTGCTGCGGAGGGCTCACTGCGGGCACAGCTGAGTTGGTGAGCAGCGCCTGCTGTACAGGGTGTTCTTGCGCTGGCCTCAGACCCCCCTGTGCTGGAAGGGGCAGCAGGTGCTCACAAAAAATATGCCTGTGTCCCGAGTAATACACACCTATGTGTTATTGCTGTAGGTAGTCATATTTTTGGTAAGGGAGAGAAACTTACACAGTGATTTTAATTTATTTTCAAGCCAAGGGGCAATCTAGTCGCTTTCCGTAGTGTTTATGTTTTAGATGGGTTGGTGTTTGTTGGCTTTGTTGAACATTTTATTCTGGAAACATAAAAACATATGGTGAAATAGTCTGCTGTCATAAACACAAGGCAGGAGGTGAGATAGCTTTGTAATGCGAAGCTTTCACGTGAGTGGTGGGTGAGAAGGCGAGGAAGGTTTCAGGAGGTGTTTCTTCTCCGGCTGCCCCTGGGTCAGCTGGCAGTGGTGAGCCATGCAGTGTACGGGCAGCCTGTGCCCCCTGGCTCCAGTGGTGCCCGAGGGACGATGCATCCCCAGAGCAGTGTTTCAAGAGCCCTGGTACAACATGAGCTCCTGGGAGAAGTGAGGCAGCCTCATAGAGCACGTGGGAACCACGGAAATCAGGAGCTGTAGGGCAAGAACAGAACGCTGGTAGGAATTTGAAGCATCCTGCTGGGTTCATGACATCCATGTCCTGGGGGCCTAGGGAACCACACATCATCACTAGAACAGGACAAGAAAGAGACTGTGAGGCTCTCCCCATCTGTTAATTCTGAAATCTAGGCTAGAATAAAAGGGGTTCATATCGTGTGCTCAGTGGCATAAAGAGGAGTTGGGGAAGGCTAGATACTCCAGCTCTGTTTGCTGGGGTGTGTGAGAACCTCACCCAAGGAGAGTGCTGAGTCCCTGTGCCTCTTGCAAAGGCTCTGATGTTCTGCAGCTCTGCCAAGCTCCTGTACAAAAGGTGTGCGTTGCTTCCCAGGGAACAGGTCTGCACCTACTGATCTTGCCGTTTCATTTCAAGCACATTGAATACCATGAATCCATACTGAGAATTGACTTTTTCTTTTTAAATTACAGGATGCAAAGGGAAGGTGCCATCATGTGAATGCAGAACCGCTAAATGAGAAACGGGACACCTGGGAAGGCTGAGCTGAAAGTGCTTGTGCACAGAATGACAGACTGATCTGCTGTTGGAGACAAGAGTCAGGAAACCTCCCTCCTCCAAAAGACTTTCGTGAGTGAGAGGAGAAGAACAGGAGGAAGCACACAAAAGAGCGATGGGAATTGAGGGCCATGGTTACTTGAGATAAATGGCAGATCCCTGGGAGTCTAGCCTGGTAGCTGTTTGCTTTAGCTTTGTCTCTCTCCGCAGCTGCTCTTTCTTTTTTGCAAGCTGCTGCTGGGTACTGCCACGGCGGCACTGTAGATTTCAAGAGCGACGTGGGTGCAGGGTGTGAGGAGGGGGTGGGCAGCCCGCCTCACCATGATTCAGTTGTGGAAAGTAGTGCGGCACGTGCGACAGCTGGAGCTCCACAGATTGATCCTGCTGCTCATTGCCTTCAGCCTGATCTCCATGTGCATCCTGGCTTACTACGTCACCAACAGTCCTAAAATCAAGGAGCCGCCACCCCTGCCCTTCAGTGACTGCAGCAACCAGCACCGCATCCTGATCCCACCGCAGGCCAGCTGGAGGCTTACAAAATCTGTGGACACCTCCCGCACAGATCCTGTGGTGCTCGTCTTCGTGGAAAGCATTTACTCCCAGCTGGGGCAGGAAATAGTGGCCATCCTGGAATCTAGCCGGTTTAAATACAGGACAGAGATTGCCCCTGGCAAAGGGGATATGCCCACCCTGACAGACAAAGATAGGGGACGCTATGCTCTTATTATCTATGAGAATATCCTCAAGTATGTGAATTTAGACGCTTGGAACCGAGAGCTGCTGGACAAATACTGTGTAGAGTATGGAGTGGGGATTATAGGCTTTTTCAAAGCCAATGAGAACAGTCTACTCAGTGCACAGCTCAAGGGTTTCCCCCTTTTCCTACATTCCAACCTGGGGCTGCGGGACTACCACATCAACCCCAGTGCTCCCCTGCTCTACGTCACCCGGGCTAATGAGGTGGAGCAGGGTCCCCTGCCCGGCGATGACTGGACCGTGTTCCAGTCAAACCACAGCACCTACGAACCAGTGCTGTTAGCCAGCACCAAGTCTTCAGAGTCCATTGCTCACCTGGCCACCCACAAAGCGTTGCATGCCACAGTGGTGCAGGACCTGGGTCTGCACGATGGGATCCAGCGGGTTCTCTTTGGAAATAACCTCAATTTCTGGCTGCACAAACTGATCTTCGTGGATGCCATTGCCTACTTGACTGGCAAGCGCCTGTGTCTCACGCTTGATCGCTATCTCCTCGTCGACATTGATGATATATTTGTGGGAAAAGAGGGCACTCGCATGAAAGTGTCTGATGTAGAGGTAAAATCCCCAGAAAATCACGGGCCCCAGATAAAATTCCAATCTGTGTGGTATGCCAGGAATATCAAGGTTGCATTTAATTTGAGTGAAAGTTGATTGCTACAATTTTTCTCATCTTAGACACAGAGAAGTAACCTGCAAAGATGCTGAGACACAGTATGTGATGCTCTTAACAATTTTTTTCCAGGTTTAAATAGAGCATTTTGCTTTGTAGGACCTGTAGCCGGCATCTCTCAATTTAGGAAGAGGATGCCTGTCATGGTCTGTCGTGTATCCTCTTTAACATACGGAATACACTTAGCTTGAAGCCTGTAAATAAGCCCATAAGGAAATGGCTGGCACCAGCCATGATGGCAAACAAGGCTGTGATAGCAGCTGCCTTAGCGGGTTTCCAGAACAACTTTGAAATGAAGCACGCTGTATTCTTTCAACCAAGGACACAGAACATTTGGGGCAAAGGTATAAACAAAATAAGGTTTTGCATGTGTATCCCCTTACTTGAACTGAACCTCATCCACAACACGTTCCCAAGAGCACTCACACCTCACTGAGAGTCTTTTGTACTTTGGTTGTTATGTTTTGTTTTTTACGTTTTTCTACATTTTTTAGACATCCATGCAAGATGTATCTCTCAGCTCATCTTAATTTTTTCAGGTATGAGATACTAAGTTCTGGCTCTGATCCCAAGTTTAGCTTAGGGAAAAGGAAGCCCTTGTATTGTGTTTAGAGCTAGCACTATTTTTTCAATTCATTTGAAGCTGCATACCTGAAGCATCTCTAATTGCATACCATTGATTATTTTACTTACTCCATTCTTTAACAATCCTTTACAACCACCTTTGGCCATAACTCTGTGTTCCCAAACAGGCAGGTATAGAAAAATGGAACAGTTGGATGTAATACTCCTTTAAAGAAAATGCTAACATTTTCTTAATTTCACTACAGTGCCCCTGTGTTTTGAGATGTTACAATGCTCTGAAAGCACATTTTTTTGAAGGATCACAGTCTTATCTTGCACCCTCTAGCCCAGACTTGCTGAGATTCCCACCTCTGTGGTGTTTGTGTGGGTTACAGAGCAGTGTGAGAAAACAGGAGATAGCTGGCCACGGCTCTTTGGGACAAAGGCTATTCTAGTGATTTTAAAAACAAACCCAGACAAGATAATTCCAAAAGATGCTTTGTTTGGGTTTTAACAGGGTAAAATGGAGGAATAATCTGTGATCAGTAAGCAGAGAATCTCGGGCAAAGCAGATAAAGCCCAGATTTATCCATTTAAAAGAAGCTCTCTGATTGCAGAGCCACGAGAGGTTAATGAATTTTTAGTTTTTAAAAGCGAGAAATAACTACATGGATTTGTTGATAGTCTCTCGCTGTGGGGAGAGAAGGGAATATAATAGTGACAAAACAGCTGGCATTTTCTTTGGCTTTTTATATGAAAGCTGTGTTTCAGGGCTGCTATCTCAACACACAGCTCCTTATCTGAAAGCTTAGATTACAGTGGTCAGGGTAGCAGCGGTTAGAAGATTGGAGGTTGTGTGAAGGTATAAAATTGACTCTGCTGTCCCAATGAGCCTGTTTGCCATATGCAGGTCCACATTCAAAGAGCTTCCCAGACAAAATGACTATTAAAGGAAAATGCTACATATAATTTGATCAGATGCATGCCTGTGGTAGATGTCCTCAATGAGAGGAGAAATGTTCTCATGTGTGATGCTTAAAGGAGGGCTGGTTAGCTTTTTTATCTTTCAAGAGAAGAAAAGGAATCATGTTTGCTTTTACTTTAAAGATGATAACCCCTTGAGATTCTGTTCCTGCTGAACGGCTGGAGCAAGAACTTGCACTCCTCAGTTGAAGTGAAACAGCTGGCAGTTGCACAAGGAAAATATTTTTTCCTTGTAAAGTTTACCAGGGATTGATCTGCACGTAATTAACAAATATATATATATATATCCTGGAAAATACCTTCTCTTATCAGTTATTCCACATTCAGTCTCTTGTAAAATCGTAATCCTTGGAATTTACCAAACCTCCATGGAACTGGCCAACAAAGACTTAGCCGTTTCTAATGGAAAAGGTTCTGGCTTTTATGATCATTCCTGGTCTGCTTTAGGTTTGAGGAAAGAAAATTAAGTAGATGATTTTTTGCCTCTCTGCTGGTAATCTCAATAATGGTGTAAAGCCCCCACAGCAGGGGGGTTGAAACTAGATGATTTTTAAAGTCCCTTCCAACCCGAGCCCTTCTGTGGTTCTATGATAAATGGTGAGCAACCATTGCTAGCAAATCTGAGAGCAAGTCCAGGGAAAGTTGAGGACAGTCAATTCATTTCGGGTTATAAAATGGTGAGGATGGAAGAGAGAGAATCTAGAAGGGGTGGCTGTCAACCAGCTCTTGCCTTTCTAAAGTGCATCTAATGATGTTACCTGAAATGGAATTACTCAGCAGTTTCTAACTGCTTTATTCTGGCATTGTAGGGGAGGTAGAAACACCAGCACCATGAATGCTTTCACCTTTGACAGCACTGTTTTGAGCTATGCCAGTGCTACTGCCAGGCAGTGAGAAAAGTGCAGAAAAACTGAGAATCTTTTTTGAAATCTTTTGAGAATGTGCTGCTGTCCATAGGGGCAGTTCATATGGAAGAGGTGTGTCTGCAACACGTTCCTAGAATGCTTTGCATGAACAGTTGAGAAGGGGATGTCAAAGCACTTTGCTTTTTTTTTTTTTCTTCCATTTTTTATTCTGTTCCTCTTCATTTGTCCATATACTGTTTTCCTAAACTCACGGTATCCTCTCTTCTCAGAATCTACCTTTCATCCTTGTTTCCCACCTTTCTTTTGCTGCTTTCTACAGAGATCTGAGATAGGGGAGGCAATATTCAGGGTTGGTATGAAGCAGCTAAAATCACTGCAAACACTCTTGGAAGATAAAAATTTCATAGCTAAAAAAGCAGAGTTGCTTAAAGCTGAGCCCTGTATTACTGACGCCAGCTGATAGACCCTGATAGGGGGTGACAAGTGGGAAGTCAGTCTGGCGTTGGTAGCAGTGGCTTATGAGCTCTGCTGGCCAGGACTTCTCTGGGAATCTCCTGGAGACCCCATCTTTTCCTCCTGGGGTGAGCCTTCCTCCGTTTCTAGCAGGGAGCCACGATAAGGAAGGGCTCGCTGGGGGACATGCATGCCTCTTGGAAGGAGAAGGATTTTTGGAAGGGAAGATAGTTAGAAAATAGAAATACTTGGGTTGGGAGGGTGATTTTCTAGGGTAAGAAACTTACCTTTTTAGAGATGGGGGACAACTAAAATGTTAGCTCTGTGTCCAGTACCAAATGTCTTAAATATGGACCTAAAGATCTGTTTGCATCTGGCTAGTTATTTTATATCTTAATGCATAGCATACACCACATTCCTTGATTGCCTTTCACTTAAGAATCCCAGGGCACATTATGGATACAAATGAAATGCCACCTGAGTCACCTGTAAGATATTATTAGTAGGATCATATTCATCCTTCTTTATAGAAGAGAAACAGTGCAGAGGTGTCAGAAAAGAGAAGTGCCATGTTCCTAGCTCATTCCCACAACTGCCTATTGTCTCACCATAATACACACATATGTTCCCATATGCCAGGGAACAGTGAATGTATCATTTTTTGAAGGAATTTCCAAATATTTTGCTTGGCACCTTAGTCTCTTTTATCCCGTGCGGGGGAAAGACATGTATTCAGACCTGAGCTGTGCCACCCTATGGCTGTGGCTGTGAGGAGGACCCAGCACCCACGCAGGGATGGCACACCACTAACAGCACACCCGCCAGGACGGCAGGACTCTGCAGGGCTCTGCAGGCTCTCCCTGGGTCCCTCCCCAGACACAAAGGATTGCTGCCTGCCAGAGCACAGCTTTTTGGGATTTATCCTCAGATGTGTCGTCATGGTAACCCCAGCCAGGCTTTAAGTCTCCCTCCGTGCAGGGGAATGCTAAGCCTCTTAGCTGCTGTCTTTCCTCCCTCCACCTTCCTGCCTGAGCTTGAGGAACAGGATGTGCCTTGCAGGGCAGCAGAGAGAAGGGGAAAGGCCTGGGACAGCTCTGGGGCAATACAAGAAAGTGGCACTTTCCTGCCTAAGGTACTGGGCGATGTGTTCAAAGTGCTAGTCCCATGCTGAGAGTGGTATCGTCACCCAGCTGGGCAGGCAGGTACTTCTCTGTAGAGAGATGCACAGCTCTTAGCCTCTGCTCCCTGATCTGGGATGAGTCCCCATGCATTACGGGAGGGGAACTCGGCTTCCCATTGCCTGTTCTGGATCTTGTGCAGCAAGGAAAGCTTCAGCCAGCAGTGCTGCTGGCGTGCCACCTTTTAAGGCCCTACATGCACGTGTGATGGGTTCCGGAGATGCCATGTACCATCTGTCCCTCAAAATATCGCTCTGGGGTGGGAACTGGGGTAAGGATGCGGTACGCATGTGTTCATGTTAGGAGCGGGGATCTTTGTTACAGGCTTGTCCCAGGCCGCATTTGGTGATGCCAATGTGTTTGTGTGGAGAGGTGGAACAAGCAATTAAGTGATTCTAGGGAAAAGTGTGAAAGCTTGGTTACTTCAGGCCCTCAGAGAGCATTGAGAGTGTCTGCAGCACCATAGAAATAACCTGTCTGGTATTCCCACCCGGCAAGGTGTGAGAGGGCTGGGTCACGGGCTGCCTGCCATGGGATAAAAGCACTCCACGTAGTTCACCACTCACCTCTCTCTGAGATGCACATATGTAGTAGATGGGCAGTTGAAGTAAATTACGATGCCATCATTTTTAATTTAATGTGATGGTCAGTGCTTGATGAACACTATTTTGAAACAGTAGTGACAGCAGTGATTCGTTCAGGATACCCTTCAGAGGTCGGGGTCGAGGCTGGTCCCCAAAGCCTCCGTACCTAGTGAGCAGTGTGTCTGAACAACACCTACAGAGCGTGAGCCATGTGAAGGCAGCACTGCTGTGCTCCTTTGTGCCCCGTAAGGCAGGGGAGCGGCAGCTGCTGAAGGAAGATCTGCCCATCTCTGTGCAGTCTGTATGCTTTCTGCAGTACTGTGTGCCAAGTTGCTTGTGTGTTTGCATTTAGCCCAAGTCTGCTGTTGAGTAGTCATCACCTTGGTGCAGCCGCTGCTTTTCTAGAAAAGCTATTAAAATGTAAGTAACTGTCTGGGACAGGACCGCCCGTCACCTGCCAACAGCTCTCCTGCCAGGTCCCTGTTTGATTAAGAACTGCTCCCACAGGGAGCTCCGTCAGTGACAGTTTCCCCAAAGCACACAGGTAGTAGCAGAGCATGCATTTCAGGGCTGCACTTTTTACTATTTTATAACAGGAGAAATTTGGCTGGAATGAGTTTGTGTCTTTCTTGCACACTGAGCTGCTTTTTTTCTGTCAAGTGTCTGCTGTCTTACTCTGCTGGACCTTGGGGCTGGGGCACAAGGCTCCTTCCCTTTGGCTGTAACAATTACCTCAGATGTATAAAGCAGACACAAGTGAGCAAGAGAGAACCTGCAGGAGATGACATGACTGTGGATGTCAGCTCCCCCAGGCTTTCTGTCCAGAATCCAGGAAACTTTACTGCTGTAAAAGGATTTTGGCACTTTCAGGGGACACAGAGCCAGGGATACATCTCCGTCATGGGTTCAATAGCAAGGTCCCAGCCCACAAGGGAGAGGAAGGGAGCGTTGAAGTTGAGCCTGGGAGGATTTAAGGCCTGTTCCATGGAGGTGAGATTTTTATCCCTTTGCCTTAGCACAGACACTCTGGGTCCTTTACAGTGAGGTGGAGAGCATGAGTGGGGGATGTATGTGATGGTAGTTTTAAAGTGGCAGTGTTCAGTCAGGCAAGGTGGTACCTCATGTAGAGGCTGTGTATGTGGAACCCTTGGTTACCCTGCTCCAACCCACAGGTAACAGTGCCTTAGCCCTAGCCCCTGTGATACTTCAGGCTGAACTGGGCACCAGCAGAGCTCAGAGGAATGTTACAGAACAACTGAGTATGAACATTTCTTTTTCCTTTAATTCAAACAGGCTTTACTGAGCACCCAGAATAAGCTGAGAACTTTAGTCCCAAATTTCACCTTCAACCTGGGCTTCTCAGGGAAATTCTACCACACAGGTAAGCAAGCTCCTGGCACCTCTTTGTCCCCACACCTCTGTACAGCCCACATCTTTGCAGTTGCTGCATGGTGCTATGGCAATGTATGGGGCACATTCCCATGTGGCTCTCCAGTGGCTCTTGACAGCTTTGATGCATCTCTTCTAGCACTTGCAGCCTTTGGCAGCTCCCTGCCTTGCTCCGTGTGTGTGTGTGTGTGTGTGTGTGTGTGTGTGTGTGTGTGTGTGTGCATAACACATTAAATCTTGATTCTCTGTTGAACGACGCAGCATTGCAGGGGATTAGCTACTGCTTAGAAACATTGAGCACCTCTTCTGCTTTGTGTTTTTACACTTCCTTTTCTGCTCTCTGTAGGTACAGATGAGGAAGATGAAGGGGATGACATGCTGCTCAAGCACAGGAAGGAGTTCTGGTGGTTCCCTCACATGTGGAGTCACATGCAGCCTCATCTTTTCCACAACGTCACTGTGCTGGCTGAGCAGATGAAGCTCAACAAACAGTTTGCTGTGGTAAGGGGCATCACAGTTTATCTCCCTTATAGTACTAATCCTAAAGTATTCTTCCCACGGAATAGCTGCTCAGACCCTGCTGAACACAAATACTAGCCTAGTAACACAGCTGCATTTAAAAAAGCCAGCCCTGAAAGTTTAAATAGGTGCATGCCTCCTGCTGTCTTCAGGCAAGAAATAGAATTCGCATGCCTGCCTGTGCAGTGGGAAGTGTTTCCTGGCACCTGCATGGCTCCAGGCAGCTCTGCCACATTCCAGGGTGCAAATCCCAAGGCTCTGGTTTGCTGAGGTGTGAACTTGTTGTAGCATTACCATCCAAATCCAATTAATGTATAAACCCTGGCAGTGAGAAAGCATTTCCTGTTCCATCTTTGTGCACAGTGGTTTTGTATGAAGTCACCCTACTTGGTAGTATAAAATGCTCCGTGTGCTACCAGGCCTGGCTCTGGCCTCCCCAGACAGCGCTGGAGGGAGTCACTTATCTAGGAAGTCCGGGGGAAATTCCCTGGGTTTTGGTAGTGAAGGGGGGAAACCTTGAACATCCTGCATTGCTGAGACAATGCCTGCTTTGTGCTTACAACATGGAGTGGAATATAGTGTACATGTTTCTCTGAAAAGATACGTCCTTTTCACCCCTAGTTTGGTTCTGTTGACGGTAATCCCCTTGGGAATAGCAGGCTGCTGTCTCATGTTCCCATGACACATGCAGAGTTGGAATGATCCTGAATTCAAAGCACAGTTGCAGCTTTATAGAAACAATTTCGTCTCCTTCTATTCATGCTTAAGTAACATTGCAGTTTCTTGCAAAGAGAGACAAAGCGCAGAACACAATTATACGTATTTAACATAAAACAGGCTATGAGTGGGAAGGGAAGGCTGTTGCTTCATTTAGGGGCTCTGGTTTTATTGTGCACCATGAGGGCAGAGCTGTCATCATTCATATTGCTACCAGAACCACATAGTGGAATTAAAAACCATGAAATTCAGATATTTCCTGTAATTTTAGTATAGCTTCAGGCCCAATATCTTCAGCCTGAACAGCCTCTTACTTCATGCCTGCTTTTCTTCAAATTGCTGTCTTCAGGGCAGATCCCAGCTGTTGTCTTCCTTTCCTTCTGTAACAGTTAAGGAAATTTTGTTTTCCTCTTCTAGTGACTTAGATCTAGGCATTGTGGGAGTGAGATGTGCCACTTAACAGCATTGATTAGCTTGTCTTCAGTAACCAAGGAGCCTGACCTGAGGCTTTGAATTAATCTGCCTTATCACACCTGCAAGCTACAAGACTGTTCTTGCAGCAGCTGTTCCAAGTGCTGAATGTCCTTGCTGATATAGAATGACCCTTCCTATTTCTGGCGATGCATAATTCAAGAAGTACAAGAAGCATTTCATGTTTCCCAATTCAGAGAGATTTCTTATTACTCTGTCCCCTTGCTCCAACTTGAAGGCTGTTGCTAAATATGATCCCTAGTAAGGATAATAGTTCAATATTGAATGATCAAGTTGCATATTCTGCTTTCAGGAGCATGGGATTCCCACAGACTTGGGCTATGCTGTAGCTCCACATCATTCTGGGGTTTATCCTGTCCACACACAACTCTATGAGGCGTGGAAATCTGTTTGGAGCATCCAGGTAACGAGCACAGAGGAATACCCCCACCTGCGACCGGCCCGGTACCGGCGTGGATTCATCCATAATGGAATCATGGTGAGCACAGCTGGGGGAGCGGAGCCCATGGGCTCCTGGGCAGGGCAGAATTCCTGCCCGAGGGACACTCTCCTGGTAACCTACATCAGGCACGTTAATCTCAGTGTCACCCATGTTTCCAAAATCATGGAGTGAAGCGAAGGAAGTTGGCTAAAGCCAGTTCTTGTTTATCAGTATAATTCAGAGGTCAGTACTGAACAGAGAGCAAAATGAAGCACAACTAGGCTAAATTGAGGTTCCACTGACTCGTTTGCACTGTGATGAGTAAATGGCTGGGAGAAATATCAGAGTCCTCTGTTCCTGTGCTACTTACATCCCTTACTCTTTATATTGATCTACAGAGTGGTGCTTTGACATGTTCATGTGTAGATTTCTGCTGCATCTGCATCTAATCTAATTTTGCTTTTCTGTCAGGTTTTGCCTCGACAGACCTGTGGTCTTTTTACTCACACTATCTTCTATAATGAATATCCTGGTGGCTCGAAGGAGTTGGACAAGAGCATTCGTGGTGGTGAACTCTTCCTGACAGTCCTCCTGAACCCGGTAAGCTCATCTGAAAGGGGAATCACTACGTGGGTGTCTCAGTTAATGCACATGATGTGGGAAATGACTGAATCCTATGGGGGATTCAGCCTATTGCATTCAACCTATTGCATTGCGGGTATTCCCAGTCTCTGTAAAGAGATGTGAAAGAGAGGGGCCAAGGAAGTACTTGCTACCTCAGGTTGCTTTGTTTTGCACACTGCCAAGGAAGCATCAGTTTGGGTGTTGATAAGCACAACACTCCTCAGATAGAAGCTAGCCAGGGCGATGTGTTGAGCATGGCCCAACGTGGAGTGGGTGTTACCTCAGCTGCTGCATCTTCATGAATCAGAGGTGAGATGTGCCTTGGTGTCTTTTGTTCAGAGTAAGTGCTTTCTCTGGGCTTTTGTTATGGGATGTTCTCCGCTTTCTTTCAAAATGTATATACTTGAAGCAATTTCTGGATGCTGTTTTTTGTGATTTGGCTGTCACCCTAAGGCAGTTTTGGGAGATCTGGGTCTGACACAGCTGTTTCTCTTTCCCCTTTAATACTAATCAGTTCCATCAAACCACCAAACTACTGTAGTAACCCCAACACACTGCAGCCACTTCCCAATTCTCAGCCACAGATGGCTAACGCCATGCATTTCTCACTTCCCATTGAAGCTGGGAACATGTGCTAGGTGTCAAGAGACAAAAAAAGGTCATTTTTTTTTTGAAATGCTGAATGGATAGAATTAGGAGATGAAGCTTTGTAGCCCTCTCCAACCATAGATTGCAATCCCTCACTTACTGGCTGCAGTAGGAAAACTTGCTGCTCTTTTTGATTGATCATATGTACAGTAACTTTCAGTTCTTCACCTGAATTTGTTTCTTATTAAAGCTGATTTGTCACCTACTGTCATCCTGTCTTCTGAATGGGCATTGCCCTGACAGATTCAGATTGTGATTTTAAAATGTCTAACACTGTAGCCATTCCTGATGTTTTTTCTTGGAACTTCCAAATTTCTACCTTCTTACTTCTCCTTTATATATCTTTTCCATGAGTGCTGACTGAGTTTGGGTAAGAAACCATGCAGGCAGATCTGAGAGGAAGTAGGTTGTTTCTG
The DNA here is from genome assembly GCF_011077185.1 of Oxyura jamaicensis. Lineage (NCBI taxonomy): Eukaryota > Metazoa > Chordata > Aves > Anseriformes > Anatidae > Oxyura > Oxyura jamaicensis. The sequence goes on from NC_048898.1 coordinate 15,632,955, forward strand.
ACTAGGTGGGAACCCCGGTCACAGTCAATGTGTACTTGTTTTGTGGGATTTGTCACGTAACATCAGTGGCTCTGGCTGCAGAGTTGAATGCATAGCTTTTAGTCACCTTTGGTTGGGGCTGCAGAAGCTCAGTGAATCAGAAACCAAACTTTTTCCCTTAATGAGCTTAATTTTTATCTTTTTTTTTTTTTTTTTTTTTTTTTCCCCCTAGAGCTTAGTGCCTCTCTAATCCTAGAACCCTGATAGTGAACAAGCCCTTGCAGTGCATTACGGGTGCATCACACACAGGTTGTAGTTTACAGGCAGGCTCTGTGTTTCTCTGAATGATGCCAGCTGTGGCCTGGTATATGATGTGTGGAAGTATGAGTCTACAACAGCCTAGCCACAAAACCGTAGGGGTTTTATACTTCCCATTCTGGAAGCCAGCCTTCAGTCCCCATCACCAGAGACAAAATTGCTAGCTTTGCACACAACAAGCAAATCCACCTCCTTAATAAAGCCTCCTTAATAAAAGTCTATTGTAAGGCGAAACCTAATCTTGGCTTTACATATTGAGTGATCTTTGACATCATTGGTCAGATAGAAGGAAGCTGATCTGTAACCCCTGTTTTTCTGGATTGCTGTTTCCATATGTAGGGTTTATTCCACCTTGTCCCACCTTATAATAGTCAGATCTTAAAGAATGCCTGCAGAAATAACCACTGTGAAACTTAAGAGCCCTAGGTCTCCCTTGGAAAACCAGTTACCAGACTAATGAAGAGATCATTGCTGGTCTAGGAGGTTGTGCCAAGGAATTTGTAGAAACATAGTTTCTGGAGCTACCCGTTAAAATTTGCTGATAAGCATATGATGATCGAGGCAGCTGGCAGTGATCAGTGATTGTAAAAGTTTGGGAAGATTGTGCTTTGGTGCAGGATTAGCTTATTTGTCAGAATTACTGTTGGCTCTTCAGGGTGACTTTTAAAACTCTTTCAGACACCTTCTTGTGTTTCCCATGTTTACATTTCTGTTTCCTTTTGGCAGTGGAGCATTTCTCTCTCTGTCAGCAGTAGAGGATCGTGCTCCAAGCTCCTCTTCATTGCTTGTGTTTGCACAGTGACTCAGGCCCTCGCATTCCTTCCCTCACTGATAGAGTCATCTCACGGACTTGATAGAAAGCTGGCTAGCCCCGCAGCCCCAGCAGTGATCCATGGCAGACTTGGACCAGTCTCTTTTAGTCCTTTCTGGTGTTTCCAGCTCTCTTTGAGTGGATATACACATGTAGGAGTCTCCAAGCCTGTGTGCATGTGATTAACTCCACAGTGCAAACAGATGATGTTTGATCTTCTGACTAGTGAACAAGGTCTGGTGTCAGTAAAGAGAATCGTTGTTCAGTGAACGGGCTGCCTTGTGCCCAGTCTCTGTTTCCCAGAAGCAAAGGACATCTTTCTGATTATCCTCACAAACACTTTTGCTCATACTGCACACCCAGCAGGTTAATGCTGTGCCCACAGCTGCTGCTTTTATGTATTGTACGGATGCTCTTACCCTCCTGTTTTCTGTATTTGAGGCTTTCTGTACCGTGTCCTCTGAATTTTTCTCAGCGTGAAAGAAGGGAAAGCATGCCATTGCTGATAGTAGAAGGGAGGGAGAGAGGAGAGATGTTCGATCACCAAACCAGTCCTGTGTGTCCCTGCTTGCAGGTGGGAGGAAGGAAGAGACAGGACTTGAATGTAGGTTGTACCAGAAGTAACGCACAGAGCTGTTGTGGTAGCCGTAGCTGTGGCGAGGCACAGCAAGCTGCCTGGCCTTGGGTACCAGTGCACGGGTGTCACAGGACATGACTGCACGCTCAGGGGAACGTCTCTTCAGTTGGTCTTGTCTTGTGAGTCACGTTGCTTGAGACTGTCTGCAGATGATAGCATTACTTATGTGAGCCATGGCTGGCATAAAGATTTTACTGAATGCAATTAGTCTTGAGACATAGTTGCTAACTTTGGTCCCATGCAAGCTTTTTATTCTGCAAACATTGAAAGTATTCCTGGTGGTGGTCTGTGTCCTCCCTGCTGCAGTGCTTGGATTGTGTCAGTGGGTCAGGCACTTTGTGCAGCAAACCTTTCCTCTAAATGTTCCACCAGTATGTAAAAGGGATAAGCCACCCTTTGCTATCACACCACCCTCCTGGTGTCTCTCAAAAATGGGCAAAAGACAACATGAGGTGCATCCTTTTGCCTTCCAGTGTGCTTCATGCTATGGCCCAGATCTTTCTGTGCTTTGCTGTGTCAAACTGAGCACATCCTTTCTGCACAACAGCACCAAGTGCACGCTGCTCTTTGAAGTGTGAGTGCCAGAGCCTGTCTGGCAGGGCCCCTGTCAGCTCAGTAGGAAACCAGAAGTGAAAAATTCTCAGGCAGACAAATGTGATAACTCTTTAACTCCGTTCAGTTTCAATGTGTCCCAGAGTGCTACCACTATTTGCTGTTGCATATGCAAAGACCCTGATGTGTGGTCACTTCATGGACAGGATTAAATTCATTTCCAGTGTCTTGGGGATGGTCAGGCACACAGAGGTACTATCACTCAGCACCTCCAGCTGAGATGCACTGATAACGGTCCGTGGTGACACTGGGCAGAAAACTGAATTCAAACCTCCTGAATGCCAGCAAACGTCTTCATCCAAGCCCATCTGTCTGTCTCCCCCTTCCTCCTTCTGCTCTTCCCTACTGGGAGAGGGATGGCCATTTCTGCCCCCCTGCCAGCAAAGCTTCGTGTTGCCTGCTGGCCTCACCTGGCCTCTCCAGGATTCAGCAGTGGGGGCCCCTGCCATTACTGAGGTCCCTTCCCCTCCCTGCACCAGCAGGCACTGGGTGCAGAGGGCTCAGTCACCCATACAGTCATTCTTCCATGCGTGTCCCTCCTTCTGTCCTGAGTTTCTGCTGCCTTGCAAACACTAAATAAATTTAATGTTTCATCATTGCTGAGCTGTACACTGGCACATGCATGTTTGTCAACCCAGACAGGCAGGGCAGCCTGAGGTATGAACAGCCTCTTCCTGGCAGTGCAAACAAGCCAGGAGGAAGCAACACCATTACCTGATTTAGCATCATCCCATGTCCTTCTTCTTTTCAGATTAGCATCTTCATGACCCACCTGTCTAACTACGGGAATGACCGCCTGGGACTGTACACCTTTGAGAGCCTGGTCAAGTTTGTGCAGTGCTGGACCAATCTTCGCCTGCAAACACTGCCCCCTGTCCAACTTGCAAAAAAGTACTTTGAAATCTTTCCCCAGGAGAAGAATCCCTTGTGGCAGGTGAGAAGGCAGTTTTAACCGCTCTTAGTGGTTTTCCAAGAGGTGTGTCCCACACTTAAAGCAGAGAGACTGCTGATCCAGAGCACAGCGTGGTCATGCATGAAGTCGTTAGGTTTAACCTTTGTGGCTTCAGGCTGCAGGGGGCAAATTGCAAAGTGGAAGGGATGGGGACCAGGGGTGGTAGGCCACAGTCACAATGTGAGCTTAGAGGCAAGGATGGCTGTTGGAGGTGACTGGAAGGAGGGTGGTGGAAGTTTGGATCATTAAAGGACTTATATTAGAGCAAGGCGCTATGAAATGTTAAGTGTATGAGGAAGGAGCCCTGTTTGTTGCTGGAAAAGCTTGCAGGCATGTTAATGTGATTAATCGTAAAGTAATTTCACACCGCAGAATTCATGTTCATTAAATAAAAACATGTTTATTCCATTTTATCCCAGCACAGCAGCTCTCTGCATGGTAATGAGCAGATGAAATTAACTGAGGGTGATAGAGTTGTCTGTCTGCCAGAATTCCACAGATGCTGAGCTGTGCTATCATGGGGGCCCCGCCCAGTGTGGCTGCATAGGGCGAGACCTGTGGTTAACACTCTCAGGGGGACTTTGGCTCCTGTATCACTTTGGAGTTTGAAAATGTTCCCTCCTGTTTTATCTAACTCTTCTTGATGCTTGGCAGAGCAGCAGCGTGGCTGTGAAGTGTTCTTCATATGCTAATAGCATCTTCCCTGGAGGACTGACCTTCCAGCTTTTCCTCCCCTTTCCATTTGCTCCTGTGGTAATGCTTAATCCCATCTCATATGCTGCAGAATCCCTGCGATGATAAGAGGCACAAGGATATCTGGTCCAAAGAGAAAACATGTGATCGACTCCCCAAGTTCCTCATTGTGGGACCTCAGAAAACCGGTAATGTTTATCTTTCTAATTTATCTGGAAATAGATTGCAACTTTCATCTCATTCCTCCAGAGAGGAGAGCTGGAAAGGTCCCTGTTTTAGATCTGTACGGCTGCCCTTTGTGCAAGCTGCCAAATGACCACCGAGGATATTTCAGAGAATCTCAGATGTGTTCTAAACTAAACCTGGCAAGTCTGTCACTTTGCATGTTGGCAGTTTCCTTGGATCAGTCCTGATTTGTAGGAAGAAGCCCTACCTGCAGAGCTGTGTTTTGGCTTTTCCCCACAAGCTCAGAGAAACCATGACCTTTCTTAGTTTTTCACAAGACATAAGCTGTCAGCAGGACTAAACACACGCTTAGCAAAGGTTACGATGAATGTCCCCTAGTGCTTTTATTGCGACAGATCTCTGTACGCACTGCATGCTCCATGTCACTGTCAGGAGGAGGTTGAGATCCTCTTTTGTCTGACCTCTGTCACCACCTCTTAACTGCTGCGGCATTGTGGTTGGCAGCAACATGGCCATCTGTTAGTACTGTCCTGAGGACTCCCTTCTGTCCTGAAGACAGCAAAATCTTTTCAGCCAAAGCCAGGTCTTCAAACCTTGGCTTTCTCTGTAGTGCATTGAAACAGCAGCCACCAGCCATGCACAGCAAATGGTGATCCTGGCCTGTGGGAGGAAGCTTTCCCAGCCAAACTGCTGTCTCTTGCCGGTGTCGCTGTGAAGTTCTGTTGGTGTGTGTGCAGTGTGGGCCCTCCTATGTCCTGGCCCAGGCTGCTTGCAATGGCACAGTAAGAAAACCTTCCCCTGGCATCCAGTTTACTGACCTGCTGGAGCCCTACAGCTGGGTGCCGAGCAGGACTGTCAGGCTAGGCTGGGTAAAGGAAAACATCCACAGCAGAGCCAGGCCGAGCTGTATCTCTAGCTGAATTCTCATCCGAGGAAACTGATGTCCCTAGTACATCTCCTTCCCAAGCATATGATGTTGTCCTGCAGTGCCCAGGTCACATCTGTTTAGCAGGTCTGGGTTCTGCCGCATGACAGTGTGGCTGTGCTACCAGGAAAAAAAAGGATGGGAGTAGCCCAGCCATGGCAAGAACGCAACATAGTCACCATGGGTGGCAGCTGCTGTGCTAAGGAGGTGGCTTAAACCAGCTGCATGAGTTAAAGTCTGGGACTGAACTGCTGAGCCATGCTCAGCCCCAAAGTGCTTGGTGTGACTGCTGTTGGAACCTGCGTGAGCCGTGTGTAACAGGAGTGTGCCCATCTGAGACTGTTCTGTGCAGAGTAGAGAAAGCCTTTCATTCAGCCAACTGTGTGTGACCCGGGTCCTGTTAACTGGTTCCTGTTGCAGGCACCACAGCTGTGCACTTCTTCTTGACCTTGCATCCAGCCGTCACCAGTAACTTCCCAAGTCCATCCACCTTTGAGGAGATCCAGTTTTTCAATGGACCCAACTATCATAAAGGAATCGATTGGTAAGAATCCTGACATTTGTTCTTCTGTGATAAGTTGCACGTGTTGTCTTTTCCTGAGACTGTCTCTGTGTCCACCTCAGACTTATTAGTAGCTTCTCCATTTCTAACCAGTTGTTTTCATTGCTATTGCTCAGCACACTGTTTTCCTGCTAACCCAACTGTTTACTCCCAGGAGCAGGATGGGTAGTTTGGGATCTTAGTAACTGTTCACCAGGAGGTACTTATGGGCATGATTTAGCTTTAAAAATGTAGAGATTCTTTGTTGAACCCACCACTGTCATGAGGTTTCTTCTCATTTGACATGCAAAACAGACAGCAGTGTGCTCACTGAAAAGTTCCTACTGGGTTCTGAGTTAAGACGCAGAGGACAGAGGGGACAACCTCCACACTGTTGTTCTGTGCCCCTCAGGTTTACAGAGATGTCACTGCCTGCCTTACGCTGACTGCAGTGTCTCTTTGGCCACATGCATACCCTGATCTCCACCTGTACAAGTATGTAGTTATGGTGAAGTGTTTCCACCTGGCAGGAAAATAGCCACCAGGCACTATCATGCCACTGTGTTTCCAGGCAGAGAAACTGCCGGTATGTCTTGCTTGAAGCTTCACAGTTGGGTGCACTGTGGCACCCCTCCCCCATGTCTGGCTCTGAGGGACAGCTGTAAGATTTCTGCCGTGGGATTTCCTTCCCAGTGCGATGCAGGACCTTGTGTGACCTCTCTGTTCACTTAGAGGACTGTTGAAAAGATACTGGAAGGTGTTTGGTACTTGAGTGAAGCTCCCGTGAGTCCGTGCTGCAGAGCAGTACTGCTAGCTGATAGATGGGCCTAGAAAGCATAGGCTTTCAAGTGCATCCCCTGGAAAAGCTGTCCAACTTGAGCTGAATATAGCACCACATGCAAGAGGGTAATGTTTGTGTTTAGGATACAATCTGAGTTTTTAAGCTTAAATTCCAGCAGAGCAGTCTTCCAGTGATTTACAGAGTCTTGTCCTCTTTACCCTCTCCCTTCCCATTATTCAGATGTCTTAGAGTTTCTGTGTTACTGATTTTACAGGCTTCTGTGAGGCACAGCAAAGCTCTTGACCCCGTGTCTCAGCTATGAACTGAGGTACAAAGAGACAAATGATTTAGGTCTAAACAAGTGGTCAGTGGCAGGGCAGGTGTCTGGTTCTGGCCTTTTTTGTGAACAGAATTTTTTTCCTAGAGCTTGCAGTGCCTTGTCTTTACCAGACCATGCTGCTCACCAGCATCCCGTCTGTTCGGCAGGTACATGGAATTCTTTCCCATCCCCTCCAATGCCAGCACAGACTTCATGTTTGAGAAGAGTGCCAATTACTTTGACACAGAGGTGGTACCAAAACGTGGTGCAGCCCTGCTTCCTCGAGCCAAAATCATTACAGTTCTGATCAACCCTGCTGACCGAGCCTACTCATGGTACCAGGTAACTTTCCTACACTGTTTTTTGGGTGAGGGCAAGACAAATGTTCCAGTGGGGCAGAAAGCCATAGATCCATTTCTACAGGCTGCCTGCAGGGTGTGGACAAAGTCCACAAAGGGTCTGCACATTGGTGTGCAAGCTGGCATGGGAAAGGTAGAATTTTGTTTTCCTGCTCCTTAATTCAGCTTATGTTTTTCAGCACCAGCGTGCTCACAATGACCCTGTGGCACTCAATTACACCTTCTTCCAAGTGATCTCTGCAAAATCCCAGGCCCCTCAGGAACTGCGCAACCTGCAGAGCCGATGCCTGCTCCCTGGCTGGTACTCAACTCACCTGGAGCGCTGGCTGACGTACTACCCCTCTGGGCAGGTAGGACATTTGGCAGTAGGGTGAAATAGATTGATGATGCCTTGACATTGCTGAGTTTGGATGAGATCATGCAAAACCCTTGGGCCCAGGGGATGGACACTGCTGGCTGGCATGAAACTTAGATGTCAAAGCAGGGAGTGGTCTCTTGGGACCCTTTCGAGGCTTATTGTTGGGGAGCTGAGAACAAACCCCTCTCTCTCCTCCCAACTCCATCCCCTCCAACCGCTTACGTTCTGTTTTCATTTCACCTTCTGTGTTGTCTTTTGGAACAAGAACCACCACTTGCTTATTCCTATTATGAGCTGGTAAGAAATCAGACTTGAATACTTCAATTTTGTTCTTTACTGCATTTGTAAAAGTAAACGAGTACAAGGCAATTCTGTGATCTCCCAGGCAGCTCCCCAGGCTTGAGAGGTTCAGGACGAACAGCAGTGTCAGCACTCCCTTTCATCTAGGCAGCCTGCAGCCCTGGGACCCTCTACAGGCCCAGCGGGTATTCATCCACTTGCTGTGGTTTCCTTGCTTTAAAGAGAGGCTCTTGGACTCTGCCACTTGTAGTTTCCATGTTGTGAAGTCTTCAGATGTCTGCTGAGGGGAAATTTCACTGCAGACATGTCAGGTTTCTGTGTTTTGTGTATAAATTTGCAAAAGGTCAATTAATATACACTACAGACCATTTCTGTCTCTAAATTCCCAAGACTGTCTACTACATTGTGGGTGGGAAAATATTTTTTCAATTCCTTTCTGTTACTGCAGTTCTGCTCATACAGTCTGTACTCCAGCGGTCTTACAATGCCCGTTAGTCACTTTAGGCTGCTCTTTTGGCAGAGAATAAACTGCACGTGATAGATCTGCCAAGACTAAAAGAGAAAAGGGAGAACAAAGCAAGACCTATATCCCTGGTTACTGTCAGAATGGGACTGGTGCAGTCCAGCTATTTGTTGTGGAATATTTAGCAGAAAGAGGAAGTCACTGGTGCCATATCGCAAGGAGAGGTTGTGGCAAGTAGGAACTCCTTCAGGACAGCATGATAAATGTTGTCAGCATGATAAATGCCACCCATGTCTTCTGTGTGTGAGAATTAGGAACTTAACTAATAGTTCAGCCTGCCTCCTTCATAGTTACTGTGTTCCTCCGTGTCTGTGGAGCTGGAGCAGGCAAACATTGACTGTTCCTCCATAAAATGTACTGTCATGTTCTTGGGCTTGAATCTCAATGCTTTACTATTCCTGTGAGGAATGATAGAGCCAGTGAAACCAACGGTGTGGTCACTGTTTAAATAACGAAATAAATCACATTGTATGGCTACTCTTTGCGGTGGTACCTTTGTATTGGTACGCCATCCTTGTACTTGCTGTGGGTGAGGGTCTCCTCCTTTGCCCAGACGTCAGCTCACGTGACTGTTTTTCTGCTGTGTTCTTTGGAACAAGTAATGTATTAGCACAAGTGTTCATTATTGTCTATCATACATGTAACAGGAGAGTAATCTTAGGTTACAGAAGAATACTTAGCCTAATGGTTGACATCTAAAAAAGGATACATGAGACAATCTATAAATCATGCTATTGCTGCGCCTCAGTGCTCAGTTACTGGGAAGTTTGACCAAAGACAAGTTTATTAAGCAAAGCCTGTTGGGCTTTTTTGGGCCGTATCCCCCCACGTGGCTCTGGAATAGACATGTCAGTAGACTTTACTCATGTGAGTGAAGGCCCAGGGCAGTTCTGAGAGACAGAAAGCTCACAAATGTCACTCAGCACAAGCTGTCAGAGGTTCAGGTGGCTGCTTTTATTTCAGATTCTCATTGTGGATGGTCAGGAGCTGAGACACAACCCTGCCTCTGTAATGGACAACATCCAGAAGTTTTTGGGAGTTACACCGCTCTTCAACTACACCCAGGCCCTCAGGTAGGGAATTGTTTTGGGGGAAGCTGCTTTCTTAGCCAAGTGTGATACTAACTTGATTGGAAGAACATGTCTTACCTCTGACTGCAAGACCTGACAAGGTTTCAGAGGTTGTCTATACACCCAAATTAGGTTCAGATGGTCGTGTTTGGATAGCATGAGATACTAGACTGAAATCATCGCTTAGTCTTTCCAGAAATGAAAGGGGAGGGTTTTTTTTTTGGCACTGTCATGGAGAAGCATGAAGCTGCTCACAGCAGTAATTATGATGTTTTCCATTTGGTCTTTGTGGTTTCACTAAAGGTGCTGGAATTACTAGAGCTCCTTTATGCTTTGTGGTATACATTGAATCTGGCAGAAAGCGGTACGATAAAAATGTGTGACGGGCTTATATTCACCTAGATGGAGATTAGGGACACATCACACAGTTTTGAGGTAAAGAGCTTATTATTACAGAAGACGTGGACTTGACAGTTGCCCAGAGCTGTCTGAGGAAGAGTTAGCAGAGGCAGTACCTTGCTGCTGCTAAGTTGAAGGATGTTACTCAGCCACTGCTGTGATTGTTGTCCACAGTATAAGTGCAATTAATCTGAACAGATTAAATAAGTCCTAGCTCAAGGTGAACTGTAGCAATATCAGTCTTCAGCAGAAACTTTGTAAGCCCACTGGCGATCTTGAATCATATAATATTGTTCTCTGCAGCTGAAACCTGTTTTCACATCTTCTCTGCTATCAGCCTGTGCTAGCTGAGGGTGGTAAATGTGTCGGTGTGCAATTGCCCTTTCTTCAACACAACAGAGAGTAGTACCAATTCAGGCCCTCTCCTCCTACAGGAGTTTTCTAAGGGGGTGTGTGCATATTTAAAGAAATGTCAGATTACTTGAAAGCCTTACTTGCTGAAGCACGTGTCATGATATTAAATGGACTATATACAGTATTGATACTGGCTGTTATGATTCCCCTTCCCTTCACCCAGGATCAGAAAAGCAGTATTGGTCAGCTTGCCTCAGAGTTTGGTACTTGTCCCTCAACCTCAGCTTTGATTGAGGGACAGGATAGACCTGACATGGTTCCTAATATTGCCTTATACCTATGTTTTAGAAAGAGAAGAAGCACCGAGGCTTTAAACACACAGGGGAATTGTCTAACACCTCTCAACTAAAGAGAAGTTTTAAAAGAATTTGATATACACTAAAACATCGATTTTTTTCACCAAAGCTTGACAGACCAATGTTGTAACACCAAGTTACTTCTCAAATTTCCATAAAGCCGAACCAACTGTGGTTGTAAAGGATTTTTTGTCGCAGTAGTGAAGTAATAAAAACAACTGAATAGCACAAAACAAACAAAAAAGCACTGAAATGCAAAATAGCTGTGGAGTTATTTAATTTCTGCTGCTACTAATTGAGCATGTGGCTATATCTTATAAACACACGTGTCCTTTTCAGATTTGATGAAGCAAAAGGATTTTGGTGCCAGCTGCTAGATGGAGGAAAGACTAAATGCCTAGGAAAGAGTAAAGGAAGAAAATATCCTGATATGGATTCCTCGGTGAGTAACTGTCTCAAATTTATTGGCAGCAAGAGATACAGAAACATGAAACACAATAAGCAAACAAACCTGGATTTTCCTACCATCAGTGGTAGGAAATGACCTGTGGAACAGGGACAGAAACGTGCTCAGGGTAACATTTTCTTTTACACTAATGTGGCTTGTCTTTTCCACACAGTCACGGCTGTTCCTAAGAGACTTCTACCGGGAGCACAACATTGAATTATCCAAGCTGATGAACAGACTTGGACAGCCCCTTCCATCCTGGCTGCGGGAGGAACTGCAGAACTCCAGCTGGAGCTGAGGGGGACTCCCTTGTCCCCAGTGCCATTGGGATGTGTGGTGCTCCAACATGCGCTATGATGCCATCTCTTGTCAAGCCAGAACAACTGGACAAATCAGCAGTAGCAGAGAACGTGCACGTGGAACCTTTCCCTGCCATTGGGAAGGGCTGCTACCTCTGACACTGCCCTGGGGCATGGAGTACAAATCTCATTCTTGGGTATTATTGGTGTGTTACACTCTGACTCTTACTTGCAGGAAGGATTTGTAATGCCTGCCCTACTTCAAGCAGGAGAGAGAGCAGTTAACATTTTATGTTTAAATTACTCTTCTCGGTATATGAAATGGGCACTAGCTGGAGGGTTGATGTCTTTCTCTTGTGAGTCCAGAAAAAAAAAGATTTAAGAGGTAAGGTATTGAGCCCACTGCTGAGAAAAGAGGAGCAGCTTAATAAAAGGGGAATCTGGTCCCTTGAACCCCAGCTTTATCTAGCAGTGTGTTTGGCAACAGCAAGGTACAAGAACACCTTGTTCCTCCCCATGTGGAAGACAGTGGCCATGGTTATTACTTACAGTGCCACTGTGTGTGGGTATTGAGGACTGCACCTTTTTGGAGACATGTAACAGAAATAAGATTGCCTCTCCTTATCTGCAGCTTTGCAGGTGTGATGTGGTGTCCAATGACTTTGGTCAATGGGCAGTGAGAGATAAGGCAAAGCTGCAGATACTGACACAGAATTATTTTCTTATCTTAGGGAAAAGGTTGCCATATGTGACAACGTGGCAAATATTTCTCTGTAGGGACTTTAGCCTTTTCAGAAGGTAATGGAAGGAATAGTAAGTCCCCTTTAGAGCACTTTGGAGGCCTGTGTTAGCAGAGCACAGTAGCTGGGGGAGGCAAAGCTCAGGTATTGTTAAATAAGGCTGAAACAGATTGTTCAATTCCCTGTGTCTGATCAGCTTTTTTTAAAAAAGCAACGTTTTTGTCTTTTCAACAGCTCCAGGGTCTCTACCATGTATGCTGATAGCTAACACGTGTTTAGTCCCCCTGCAGTCCAACAATCCAAGGAGAAATACAAAAAACAGTCAAGAGTAAGTATCATTCAGAGATAAAGGGGAAGCTTAGAGTTCTAAGTGGTTTCCTGTATCCAAAAGGGGCTCGTTGTTTAGATTACTGTCTGCACATAGTCAAGTAAGTACACTAAGGTGCTGTGCCTCCTCCAGCAGTTGCCAGATAATTTTTCTCAGAGGAAATCCTCCGTCATGGTTGTACAGGTTTTCTGTTGCTGAGCCGTGGGTTTCTGAAGTCATGTGGGCCATCATCCCCCCCTCCTGAACACAGATGGCCCATAACTATTGCTGCAGTTTAGGGGGGCAGGATCCATGCGAACACAGATCATGGGAACTTCAACAAATGTCGTGAGCTCCTTTTCTCCTGTTAGGGAAGAAAAGTTGCTTCAACCAAGCTTTTCCATTGAGCCTTAGGTATTGTGTATTTCTGAATGAATGGTGCATTTACCGTTGTATGTAAATGTATAAAGTATGCAATATAGTATTTTATTTCACGTGCCCTTGGAAAGGGTTATTTTGTGCAGCCAAAAAAAAAAAAAAAAAAAAAAAACAGGACAGAAAGACTAGAAACACCTCTCTCACTCCTGGTGGAGAGAAGAGCCCAACTTCCTGCACTGGATCATGTACAGCATCATTCACATTGAATGATAATGAAGAAATTCTTGGCTCTCGAAACTGAGCACAAGTGTCTGAATAAAAGCTAGAAGTAGTAGTAAGTGGATTCAATAAATGTACTACTTATTTTTCTTCTTTGTGATGCTTTGGAGTGATGTCATGGACCGTCAGCTGGTAAAACGGTAAAGACAAAAAAAAGGGAAATCCTACTCCAGCTCTTACAGCTGATATCTGGGAGGTGTTTGTTTTAATTACAATTGTAAGTTTTTTTCTGCAGCAGTAACAGTGTACTGAAGGTTTCTTTCTCTGCACATGCATCTGTAGGGTTGCAGATGCCAGCACAGAGAACCTGTGGTTGGAGACTCATTCTTACTGGTTTGTACTAGTGATGACGTTTGAGCTATTCCCAGCTATACTGCAGTAGCTCCAAGCTGCAGCAACAGAGCTTTGCTGTGAACGTTCTGTCCAGATATGCATCCATCGCGTGGCCTTGGGCAGCAGCCCGTGGGTAGATCTACAGTAACCTTATATCCAAGTGGTAAGAAAATATTTAGTCACAGTAGTGACAGAATTGTAAAAAACGACCTTTCAGCTCTCACTTCAGCAGGTACTTCAGAAACAAATACAGCATCAAAAGAGCAGGTATTACTACTATTATTATTTTTTTACACAGAAAGATCCCAGGAACTGTGCTACTGCTAATGTTACACACAGCTTCCTTCTTTTAATCCATTACAGGTTGTCACGTAGACAATTACTTCATACTTTATCTCAGGATTGTGGTAAATTTTCAAGGAAATAGATTCAAATATTTTTTTAAAAAAGAAATAATAAGGTACCAGGAATAAATGTGTGAGGGGCTTTCTAAATGTCAGGGCTGTTAAACTGGTGATGGTCCCTCAGTCAAGGCAGCAAGAGAAAGCTCTGTATCCTTTTTTTTTTTTTTTTTTAAAATCTTAGCAAAGAATGCTCAGCAACATTAAGTTGAAACTTTTACTCACTCATTCATGACCTCTGGAATTCAATCAGAAAGATACTTAGTAATAGACTGCTTTTTATTCAGTATAGGAAACACAGGGCAATGCTGGCAACTGGTATGATTCTCCATTTAAAGGGTAAAAAAAACTTTTAAAGGTCCTGGAAGAAGTTCTATGTAGGTAGCATGGCTCAACTCTACATACAATCTGATCCCTGAAAATTGCCTTTAAAAAAAAAAAAAAGATGACAGCACCACAAGGGTATAATCCTGGCAGAAGCCTACAGATACTGGAAATCAGAAAGAAACACAAGAGTCTATAGTTACATTAATCTAACGAGCATCTTGAGCAAATAAGCTGGTCCTATTGTTTTTCAGTGGTCTCAAATGCACAGCTGACTAAGAGACACCTTTGGTTCCTTACTGGTCATTTTGCTGTAGCAATAATAACAGGGTAAGAAAATTAACGACAAACTGACCTGAACATGCCCAATGAAGCTGGTTGTTCGTCCCTTCGCTGACTCACTGTGCATCTGAGTAGGCCACCAAGTCAGTGTAATCTAACACACACAAGTGCTTCCAGCAGGCTGCCTCACACTAGGAAGAAAAAATCCATTCACTCAGTAGGCAACTGAGTGAGTAGTGGTACCGTCCCACCAGTTATTTGGGCTGTAACTCTTGTTTGGTTCTGTCCCCTTGTTACATAATGGCTTGTGGAATTATAAAAAAGAGAGTAAACATTTAAAGTTAAAGAACTAACTTATTGCTGAAAAGCACAAGTTGGTTTTGGTACAACAAAGTATGCCTGATGCTTTTTTCTATAATACTGTTGTGGAATATGTACAAATAGTTTCTTTATCTCTTCAAGCTACTGTTGGCTGTAAAGAATATTTGCCTTTCAAGACGCAAATCCTCCCCATTCTCATCCGTATCACTTTATTGACTTGTCTAGTCTCTCCAAAATGCTTGCAGACCCTATATCCATAATTCTGACCCTGCAAGAGCAGGCTGAAATCCAGCTCAAGTTTACGTCGCATTAGTAACAAAGGATTATAAATCAGACTGTTCTCAGAATTCTGTCTAGTCAAGTATTGGAAAAGGCGCATGTCAAGTTTTATAACAATGTGTTGACACTAAGGCCCTGCACAATTGTTGCCCTTAAAGCCCCAGCATTTCTAACAGTGATACGCTCCTGGTTGACTTAAACAAGGCAAAGTAAAGTATGAAATCAAAGGAAATCACAAGGGACTGTTCCACGTTCATACTGCATGCTATCCATGTACACGTACTATACACAATAGATTCTTTAATGCATTACTAGCATTTTTCCTCCCTTCTTATAGCTCACCATCCCCTTACAGCAAGGGAGTAATTGTGCAGTGCAGACTGTACAGTATTAAGTAGCTATGCTATAACTGCAAACAGGCAACACTGAACAGAAAACAATTGCTTACAGAGCACAGACACTGTTACTATACCAACAATTAACAATACGCAGCAGTGAAGTTACCTTGTGACAGCTCACAAGGCTTGCATTTGGCAGTTAGACCTGAGAAAACGCTTTAATTAATCATAGGCTCAAACTGAAACCCTAGCACAGAATATCCCCAAACTGCACTTGCAGTTTTCACAGATTAATGATGCTCCTTGACAGGAGCCTTGCCTACCTTGCCTCAAGTTCAAGTACCCTAAAAATGGGAACAAGAATCAGAAAGGAGTTCAAAATCCATATCTGAATTACGCTAGGGCATGAGAGGGAAGGTAGTAAACAAAAAAGGAGCAACTTAAGAAAGGTCCTTTTTCTTGTTGTTTTACCATAATCACATCAGATGGTGCTCTAATTGGGGCACACAGAATGCATATCCCAAATGAGAGTAAAGAAAGCATAGAAAGACGCACTTTTCATCTAACTCTAGTCCTACCTGCTAGGCATGTCACATCATCAGATAACAGCTCCAACTCAGGTTGTTCACTGGCTGCAAAGACACAAGTCCAAAGGCAAGTAATGTTCTGCTAAAGCACATTCCTGGAAAAGGCTTCCAAGGGAAAACTTTCACAGGCAAGAAAGATGGTTGAAGGTGAATATGTCCTCTGTGTTCCCCTACAGTGGGAAGGGGGCTCTCACAGGGACTGGTGTACCTACCTAAGTCATACAGAAAAAAAGGTGTATCTGTAGCAAGAGATGTGGAGCAAGCACAGTTTTATCCACTGTGTAAGAACAAAACATCACACCATTCCTTCTGGATGAGCCAAAAAGCCAAAAGTCCACCTGTAGTTGTGGCACATTTACCAAGTCAATAAAGCCAAGATGTTACCCCTTAAAAACTCAGAAATTATGCAGGGATCAAAAGATTAAGTTCTAGATATGCTACTGTCCTAGATACAGCTTTATTTTTAAGGACAAGACCACGTACAGGTAAGGGGAAAAGACACTTAATGGACACTAACTTCTTCAGGGAAGGGGAGAGAAAAAATATTTCCTATGGTCACATGTGAAAAATAAATCTGGCAAGGAAGAGAAAGTCATTGTAAATGGGACAAAGGAAGACATACAATCTAAAGACCTCATGCCGCCTACCTTCAAGGAATGGATGGTGAATTAGACTTCAGCAAACGAGACAATAACCCATTGCAAGTTCACCTGTCACAGAATTTCATCCATCTTCGCATAAGTGGGGATAAATACCCATCGCTATTAATGCTGACTAAATTCACCATTTGTTGCCAAACCTGAGCAATCCCCCCCAAAATAAAACAGCATCTCAGCTACATAAAAGACATTCTTACACTGGAAGAACTCTAGAGTAGGCAGCTGCCTGGCAGATAGTCTAAACTGCACTGAGCACATGTGTTGCTGGTGAGGGTTTGGACCCTAGAGAACATGTACTCAGAGTGAAAAAACACAATGGTTAGCTGAAAGTCAAAGGGAATTTGAGGTGGCTGTGACCCTCTGCTCTTTCACAGGTTTTAAGCTCAAGCGTCTTCAGAATTTCTAAGCCTAACTACTTGCCCCACACCTGGAATAGTGACCAAACTAACAAGACTGCACTGGGAATTAATTTTTTTAACTTAATGGTAAATTAACACACCAGTGCTCACTTAATCTCATATAAGGGAAAGATTACTTCAAAAGTCTACCCGCCACATGGCAGGGAAAAAAAAAAAAATAAAATCATCTCCTTTCTCACTGTCTTCCTGTCCTTGCTCAGCTACATTTCCATAGGATACAGCTCAGGCACAACAAAAGATAAAATAGATCCAGAGACCCAGCGTGGAACGTGTTCAGACAGATGAGAACAAATGAGAAGGCAGCATTGTCACACAGCTCCTCTTTCTCACAGCTGCATCTGAGTACTCTCTTTTTTCAGAGAAAAGACTGGAAATTTCTGAAACTACTGACCTGTGGCTCATACCACTGAGCTGCTTCTTTGGTCGACGTCAGTCTGAGGTGAGATTCCCTGGCTCTTCCTGCATGGGCTCTGCAGCTGCTGGAAGACAACTCTGACAGGGTCTGTCAAATGGAAGCAGTGCAATCTCTGTATAAGGACTGGAGCAGGTAAAACAAAGAGAAAGTTTTGAGCACAGTGGAAGAAAATTGGTATTGCTATTTCTTTTCTCTTACACACTTGTGGGGACTACACAAAAAGCAAGTACACTTCCCTGTAATTTCCATTCTAACCTCACTGTAAGCAGCTCCACTGTATTTCCTCAAACCAAAGATACTGGTGACAATGTTCTCATGCTCCTGATGTATTTTAATTGCGGGAATGTGAAAACTTGCCTATTCAGGGTCTAAGTGTAAGTGGAAAGGAAAAGATGAGACTTTATTAGAAAGCTCATTTTTTCTCTAAACTACTTTCCCAGTTCGGAACATACAAGAACCAGACAAAGTGCTCCAGGAACCTAGACTTTCCAGAGATGGGGCTGTCCTTTCAAAAGCTTTGACTTTTGCTCAATAACAGGCACCTCACAACCAACACAGAATTAGTTTAAAAAACACAAAATTAAACACATTCTTACAAGCATCAGCATTTATAATTAGCATGTAACTAGACAGCAGAACACCTTATGGAGGTATACAAAGGGCTCTAAGGAGATATTTAAATAGTTACTGTTGTACAATCAAAAGCACAACCTTGATTACACACGCTGGCCTGTGTAGTACAGGAAGAAAACCAAAGGAGCCTGTTCATCTGCTTTGCCCTATTTAGTTAGTTAGTTAACTTATTTCTTAAGAGCATCATTGAAAAGATCACACAGGCATACGTTTTTACCTTGCAGAAACTAAAAGCTCCGTATTGTCGTTGCTTAAATCCAAGAAGCAAAATATATTCCTATTGAGACATTAAGATTCTTAACATCCATCAATTTTCTGATTACCAATTAAAAAAACCCTGAAATTTCTGTGCTTGTATGCTTACAGACGGCGGTAGCCTTTTAAATTTCCTTGGCACAAAAATAAAAGCTTTCTAAAATTAACTTTCTGCAACACTGTCCCTATTGGATCTCTGGGATAGTTCACCAAGAACCTCTTAAAACTCACGGGAGCACACCACTAGTCCTTAACAATTAAGTGCAAGCAGCTACTGTTTTGCATAAGGTTTTGGAAATACAGAGCTGCCCATCACCACACGGTATTGCTGCTGTCCACACTGGAAGAGGAACCCAGAGGCTGGCAGAAGTGTAGATGCTGCACCAGGACGCCCCAGGCCACCAGCTTCGCTCACGCCCCTCAACCACCCAGTCAGCACGTACCTCAGCCTCTGCAGAGACACGTCATTCTCAGAGCAGTACCAGGCAAAAAACCTTTGGCTCTGGCCACCTGCCTCGTGCTGGCTGCTATTTCCCAAGGCAAGACAGCTATCTATCAGCTCACAGGAGCTCCCACTGACACACAGCTGGCCAGTTCCATCACTGTCAACATCACAGCAGAGAGAAGAGAGAGTCAGTCTAAGAAAACGAGTGTTTAATCAGGAAACGAGAAGAGATAAGGGATAAGAAACTGATTACAGGAGGGTAATACCCCAGCCAAAAGAAACACGATTGTACAACTCCGAATAACCAGGATCAAAACATCCTAAGGGCCAGGAATGCCCAGTGAGGGACACTCTTGAGAAAGAGCCTGAGCACTTCTGGCAGTCTCCAGGCAGTTCAGGGCAGTCTTGGACTTTGTCTGCCCAAGCTCCAGCCTCTGCCATCAGCAGCTGCTGCAGAAAGCTGCAGAGGTGGCCCTGGCCCTGCTACTCCAGTCTCAGCTTCTCTCAGCAGGAGGTGCTGAAAGGAATGGAGGGAGCACTGGCTGTGCACAGCAGTCCCAGCCTCTCCCAACAGGAGATGGTGTGTGGAGTAAGAGAAGCCCATACAAAAAAAAAAGTTTACATATTTATAAATGCCAAAATAAATATTTAAGACAGACAGACTCCCCCACCCCTCAAACACGTGTGTAATCACACTGCAAACTGCTCGCAGGATAGCCTCCAGGGGCTCAGGGAAAAAAGCAGTGACTACACCACAGGGCAGCCAGCTCAACTTCCTTCTCATTACCTGATGCCTCTGAAGCCTGTAGCCCACTGGGAAGGTGGAGGAAGAGCGAGCAAAGCAGAGCGCCAACACGCAACAGTGCTGGAGAGGAATGTCATGGTATAAATACATCAAATCAGTGGTTTCCAACAAGTTAAAACTAAAATAAAAAAGACACCAGAAGGAAGGATGGTGTAAATGGAACTACAGCTATGCGGGGCAAAGGGTTGTGTGTCCATGGAGCTCCGCCTACTGTCATGGTGAGAAGGTGGTCATTTCCAGAGACACCCTTTGCCACAGCTCCTTTGTCTGCTTGCTGCGCTTCAGGTTCTGGAGAATATCATTAAACTGCATCATGCCCACGGGAGTCAGGCAGAAGGCGCTTCTGGCGCTGCGGATGGCATTCACAAAGTCATCGTAGTCAGCTGGAATGAGATGGATCAGCCGGTGATGGATGTACTGGATGGAAACAGGGAAAAAGCCTTAAGGTATTTGCTCACCACCCGCAAGCTGGTGACATTCTTATCAGGACTCAAGAGCTCCAAAGGTGATACGTCACGCGACCATGTTACCCCATGAGAGGTCCTGAGACTCAGAGGCTCTGACAGAGAGGAGAGTTAGCTCAAAAGACAGTAGTGTTCTATCTTACATCCTAACGTGGCCAAGGCAACTGCCACCCTCAGAGTACCAAATGCACTACACAGCATCAGCAGGCATTCTCTTCTTCGTAAACACCATTTGGTGGCATAGTACAGAGCAAAAGGGTCAGCTAAAGCCCTTCTCCATCGCCCACCAGCATCCAGCCCTCACACCATTCATTCTGCACGTCACACATGGGGACCCAGCACATTCACTGGACATCATCTGCACTGAGGGGTATGGCAAGGCTGAGGTTTGCACTGAGTTGCTACAAAATACCTCTAGGGATAGCAGTCTGTCATCATCTGCTACTTCCATCAGTTTATCAAATAAGGCCCCAAAATTGCCAGTCCAGCCTTTGAGAAATCTGTTTCCCTAATGGAGCTCAGAAAAACAGCTCAAGTGAAGAAGCTGTCACTTCCCAGAAATACCATCCAGGTGATAGGACAGCTAACCAAACCTGGACAGTATGTCTACAGAACCACCCTTATGGTCACTTACTCAGAGAAGTAGGTATATGTAGGGTGTCCTGTTTACACTGTTTTAAGGAACAGGCAGCTGGCTCATGGAAACACGTTTATCCTGGTAAAAATCTTGTAAAACCTTTGTAAAACCTGAGATATGTCATCTGTACTGGTAGGTGACCAAGCCACTTCCCCTATTAATTTCCAGCACTGGCACACCAGCCAGCCATGCCAAGGCTTTGTGATGTGGTAAAGACAGACTACAAAAGAGGAAAGAATAAAAAGGCTGGAAAGAGTTGGATAGGTGGCTTGAAAACATAGCAAGGAAAAAGTTAAAAGATCTGTGTAGCACTTGGAGTGAGAAAGAAAGAGGATGGAACATAAAACCACTCCATCCAGTGTGGTGAGCACAGGAGGCAAGAGGCCTTAGAAGAATCAGCACAGTGTGGTCCTTTGTATGCAGCCTCCACACAGGCAAGCTGTGCCTGCTGCAGTCCCTGCTGAGGGCGAGGCATGCATCAGGCAGCACACCAGTTCAGCTACCAGTACCCAAGGCCCATTCCCCTCTCTGCACGTGCTCACGCAGGCAGTTCCTGCAGGGCAGGCAGCGGCCTGGCAGGAAAACAGACCACAAATTACCTGCAAGTAGGCCTGCTGGCACCTCTGCACCAGCTGGTGGAAGGCTGGGGTGCGCAGGTGGTTGTGCACATGGGCAGGGTTGAGCCGCTGTAGAGCTTCCATGATGATCTCCTGCAGCACAAAAGGGCTCAGCACCCCTTTGGCTGCACCAACACAAAACTGATGCACGTAGTTTACACCTGCACAGGAAGGAGAGGTCAGAACAACAGTGTTAAGGTAAGAGACACTCAAAAAATCATGCGCTTCCCAGCAAAAACCTGGACTTGGAGCACCTTCTTCTCAGTGTAATGTATCCTCCAGCAGGCTTAGGGAAGAGTCTAGCAAACTCATGGGGATATTATTCTGATATATCCATCAGGTCTGAGTAGAGACCAAGTACCACTCAGTGTCTGATATTCCTAGTTCAGCTGTCTTTAAAGGAGATATGAAAGAAAACTGGTGTGGCAATGTAACTACAGAGAAAAGAATACACTGCACCTCCTCCTATGTTTTCCAGCCTGCCCATCTAGGAAGCACCTGCAGCACCTGCACCCAAGTCTTGTGGATGCTGGAAGGAGATTCAAGCTTCCCCACTGCTGTCTGCAGTGGCACTCCCCTGACAGCAGCAGAAGTCATGCCACTGGGCAGGCTGTTCGTAGAGTTGCTTTTAAGTTCTTACTGCTGATAAAGAATTAAGAACATAAGATGGGGGAAAAAAAGAGCAAAGTGTAAGTAAAACAAATCCCCCCCAAAAAGGAAAAGAAAACCCAAATGTTTGGTGGGTTAAGCATCTACTCCTATAAAAGGTCTTCATAGAAAGAATAAATGCACATGAAGAGAAAAATACCTATGAGATAGAGTGGAAAAGGAAGAGAAAAAGTTACTGTTACAGAGTGGAAGTTCTGAGCCCTGTCCAACCCCATGTGCTTCCAGTGCCTCAAATTCAATAGCATGCCTACAGAACCCAGAAAAGGGATGACTGCCTGGGTAAAAGAGCAGCAGGGATCTTCTGAAACCCTCAGAAATGGAATCAGACAGCAGGCTCACCCGGTCTTTGAAGTTTCACTCTTAGGAGAGCTTTTTCCCCCCCATAGTCCAAACCCCAAGAAGTGGATTTCTGCTGAGGTACTGCTCTGAGCCTTACCTAACTTTGCAGCTAACCCAAGGAGCCATTTTACATCCTCCGTGTAGGGTGGGCTGCGGGAGAAGTTGTTGGGATGGTCGTTGTGAGCTCTTCGGCCAAGCATCTCCAGAGCCAGCATCCCTGTGAGAGAGGGGCAGCCAGAGTCAAGCAGCACTTCTGCCCTGTAAGACTTAGTCTAGCACTTCACTCACTGCAACACCACCTCATTGGCCTGCCCTTCTCCAGCATCAAATTCCCTGACTGCAAAAAGTCCGCAGAGAAACAGAAGGCCCATCTTGGAGACTGTCACCAAAGGAAGCAGCTGGGTCTGCTCCAGTCTGGGGAATGTGCACAGCCATCACACCTCACTAGAGCTGCCAAGAGACGTTCCTCTAGGATCTACAGCAGGGTCCAGCCCCAAAGGCTGCACTATCAAAGTTGTCCTGGAAGCAACAGATTTGTTCCAAGTTTTGCAACAGAGACTACCCAAATCAAGCTACTTAGCTGCAAAGACAACAGGCCAACAGTGAGCTGCAGTAGTGTCAATCTGCAAACTTTTCACTCATTCTGTTACAGTTCCTCACACAAACTCCGATTTAAACAGCTTTAAAATACCAGCAGGCACTATGTAATGTAAAAGCCTGTCTTGATCTTCAGATCCTCTTCCCCCATCCCCTTTTCTGTTATTCAGGCTATTAAATGCCTTTCATGACTTACTACTTACCGCTATGATGCTTCCTTCCCATGACATCTGTACCCCTTTCTGACTGACAAGTACTTTCTTCTCTAGCTTTCAACAAAAATTCAGGCAATATCCAGGCAGTTTTTCCTCCGTTTTCTTTCTGTTTCACTTCTTTTGCTGTCCTGTGCTGGCTTTGCTTATCCTAGGAGGCTTCCTCCTCCCTCCCCAAGTACCTGCTGGGTTGGACTGTGACTGTATCCGAGTAGCTCCCCTCAGTCTATGCTCAGTCACAAATCCCACAACTGACTGACATCCCTGTACCAGCGGCAGTGTAAGGCAGAGACTATTTCCTCAAAACCAGTGTGGCTGGGAAAGGAATACTATTACATCCCCACCCTCCGTGTCAGCCTTCAACAACCTAGTTGGAGAGGCACAGGTCACATCTCTCTGTGCCTCTGAAGACTCAACTGGTATTAAACTAGAGGTGTGCCTGCACCATCTGTGAGCAGCAGGAACTGAACTCCACTGTTTCCAGCTGTCACAGCTTCCCCAATCACATCCTCAGAACACTCGCCAGACTCATTTACAATATACCAGCTAAAAGACAAGACTCTTCCCAGTTCTAACCCACTGAGCTTTCTCTTCTACTCTCATAGCTCTCAGCAGCCACTTTTCAACCTTCATAGCAAAGGAGGAAGGATTGCTATGCCTCCATTTTTAGCCTCCACATATGACTATAAACTGGCTTTCCCCAGGTAGCTAGGATGCCATCGCCCCCAACAGGTGCAGTAGCAAATTGCCAAACAACAGCGAAAACCTGCAGCCCTGCCCTGAATCCCTCTCACGGGGGCCATAGAAACCCACTTGGCCGTCCTTACCAACTCGGTATGCGGAGTGGAGGTAGTGCAGACCCTGGGGGCTCACAGGCTGACTGTGCTGCTCATCCTCGGCAGGAAAACTCCCTGTAACAAGGGAGTTGGGCTGTGAGGACAGAGTTGTCAAGGAAGCCCCCTGAATCGCTGGGAACGTTGATCCTGCATGGACACTTCCTACTGAAGAGAGCAAAACAGCAGCATTAGGACCCACCACCAAGCCTAAGAGAAGGTTTACTTGGGCCATCATCTCCCTCAACTGACCACCCCCTTCCAATGTACTGTTCTGTTCCCCTAAACAGAACAATACAGCAACCAAAAACCACAGACTTACAGCTGAAATACAATGGGCTAAGAATATCTCTATTTTATTTGCAAGCAGGGCCTGAAGGGGGTTGATTACACACCTGCCCATCTCTTCTGCAGTATACCATGGACATGCATATCATCCATGTCTTACATGTAAATATAGGTATTGACTCCAAGGCCTTTGCTATTAGTAAACGATGATTGGTTCTGATGTCTTGTCTAAGGAAACACACACGTGCACATCTACATCTGATGAGAAACTGCTGAGGAAAATCACTGAGCCAGAACAGTATTAAGTCTCTCAAATAAAGTCCAACACTGCGAAGTTCTTCTACTCCTGTTTAAGTCAGCTATGACTCCATCCAGATACTACATGGGAAGAACATTACTGGAGGCTAGCTTCCAATCAAACCTCGTAAAGAACAGCTGTTGCATACACTGACAGCAGTTATCTACATTAAAAACTGCATGGAAACTTGAGACGGTTCAGACACTAAACTAATATGGGCAAATTCAAGGGAAATCACTGGAATTCCCATTACACATTGTACAACACAAGCTTGTATGGACAGCTAACACTGATCCAGTAAGCGTATTCTGACAAGGGACTCGAGTTAATCTTTCCCTCTCAAGAAAGGCATGGAAAAGGAAAAACAAGGTTTTCTTGAGCATTTCAGAGCAGAGATGCCATTAGGTGGGTGCACATTGCTACCTCTATTTCACAGGTTCTGTGTGGTGCTACTACACCATGCTTGGGCAATGCTCCAAATTCTGATTTCTTCTCTTCCCCTGACACCTCCAATATTTTTTTAATGTTTACTAGTGAACAGCTGAATAACTGAGAACAATGTGCCTCCGAGGACAGATCTGTCTGACCTCCTCAGCCAAGCAGACACATAGTGCCAAACAACCCACGAAGTGGGGCAAAATCCACGCTGCATTTGACATCTGGCCGAGGAGAAAAACCCACAAAAATGAGCTAAGCTGAACTGTTGTCAGAGCCTGAGCGTCACCATGTGCCTATGTACTCCAGGAACAGCAAAACAGTATTTTAAGAACGGAAAACCATAAACAATGGCAAGTGGGACAGGTGGGGTTGTTTTATCCTTTTGTTATTTTAAGTGCTCTAGGATTAGTTAACTGTTCTAGAAGATTCATAACTCGTAAAGAAATGGTTTTTCGTTGTTAAGAATCACAGCATCAACCTAGGACTAAGGCTGTCAGCAAAAGATGCTCTTCATATCCTCAGGACTCTTCTATTTCCTTTTGCAGTGTCTTTTGGCATTGAAATTAAGGATAGTGCACTTAAAAATAACTGAAAAGGAATCCCCTTTCTCCTGATAATCTGGATATGAAGGAGGCCAGCACATCTCTTAAGTGTTTTCCCACATGCCAAGTTTCCAGAACCTAGTGAGCTGCAACACACTGATAGATAAGGAAATTCATAAACAGACAGACATTACAGCCTCTTCAGTTAGGGCATAACAGAGCCTGAGTCCAACCACAACTTACTAGTGCAGAACCCTGTGGCAATGAGAACAAGTCCACAACTCAGTCAACATCTGCTGTTCCAGTGCTGCTCGCTACCTGATGGATCTCCACCACCACTCAAGCCTCAACACAACGTGTGAGCAGTCATTCAGACTGCCATTGCCATGACTGCCAAAACATCTGTCCTCTCTACATAAGTTCCACATTTCTGGTACCGGCTGCCTCAAATTCCTCAGGGCATGAAAGACATTTATTAGTGCTACTATCTCTCTATCTGACCCAAAGGAATCACAAGTCTGCTCAAGATCATCTATGCTCACCTTGTCCAGAGGAGAGGCTGCTGAGGGGAAAAAAAAAAAAAAAAAAAAAAAAAAAAAGGAAGAGGGCAAAAGGTCTAGCAAGTTAGAGGTCAGAAGGGCCAGGACATCTCCAAACAGAGAGGACAAAATAATCTCAAGACTGGAAATGTATCTACACAGAAATTAAAGCTCCACTAGCTGAATCAGGCCCCATAATGAACTCCAGTGCCCCACAGCATGCACATCTTTAGGCTGGGGTGGATTTGTTCAGAACTTCTCAGAGCAAGAACTCTGGTCCCAACCAACCGATGTTGGTGAGGAACAGGACTTGGCTGGGGTACAGCTGTGAGGCTGTACCTCCTTTGCCCAGCCCAGGGCTGTAACACTTACTCGCTACATTGGAAGACAGTGACAGTCCCGTCTCGCTGTGATAGGGATGCACCGCAATCTGCGTCATGGATGGGACTGGCACACCAGGGAATGACACTGCTGTAGCTGCCAATGATGGCGTTGTTACTGAGTAAGGGTACTGAGCTCCTATGAATGCTGGATGGACACCCTAAAAAAGAAAACAACAGTCATTTCTACTTTATTTGACCATTTAGAAGTTCAAAACATGATGTCCCCACACAAAACCCAGAGCATGGGAAATCCTATCTTACAAGGAGGAAGCTTAGTAAGCAGCACAGTAACTAACTTGCACCACATGACTATTACATCTGCTTGTTCTTCCTCCATTTAAATCTAATCACTTTCCACAAAAACATTCCAAGAACTTCCAAAAATAGGCAGAGGTTACAATAACTTTTGCTAATATTCCCTCTGTAGTCTCTATTTGGTGTCAAGATGACAAACTTTCTGTCAGGTGCCTTGTATATTCTGAGAAACTACAGAGCAATTAAAATAAAAAAACAGTGATATGTTATCTTTTGTATTCTCTTGAGACATTACATGCACCCACAGGAGGCTCCTTATCAGCTCAAAAGCTGAGCTGGGTAGTCTAAGTAGGTATCACAAATCAGCGAGTAAGTGAGCACAGAAGCCAGATCTCAAGACACAGCAGGTCCAGCCCCACACTCTCCCCAGACACAGATAGTTCTTCATGCAGCAGTCACACAAAATTACTGTAAATAAACAAGCTACAGACAAAACTCACCTGCGGGTATGCTGAGCCAGGCACTGGGAAGACAGCTGGACGCGGCATGTGCTGGATAGTGTGTCCGATATACTGGGGATTACAGGGAATGTGAGTCTGAAGGGTGGTGTAGGGGTGGAGGCCCTGCGTGTGTGTGTGCGCCATCGCCGGCCCTGCCATCGTGTGCTGCTGGTACATGGTTGACCCCACAGAGATCACTGGCATGACCGTTGCTGCTGCAGTCACTGCAGCTGCTACTGTTACAGTGGTCGGCTCAGTGGTCACCCGGTTGTCTGTCAATCCTCGTGTTGCTTCAGAGGCAGCCCGCGCACCGCTAGCACTGCAGCCCGTGGCACCTTCTCTCTGGGCCGGAGTCCCACCAACAGTCTGTTCATAAAGCCAGTACCACTGGTGAGCTACTTCAAAGAGGACTTCTGGGTACACACCGCCTCCCTTCGCTGCCTCTTCTACTGCCATACAGGCCTTTTCCAGCATCAGATTGTCCTGAAGGTGGTGAGAAAAAAAGCAAAACCAGAGGTGAAGAATGCAAAACCAGAAACAGAAGATAAAACTATAACCAGAGAGAAGTACAAGGCACTCTAAAATGACTGATGATAAGGGGAGCTGTTAGATCACAACTATGCAGCCGAATAACCTCAGCTATTCATTAAAGACAAACCTACAGAATTAAGACTAGGGCTATCCAGTAGCAGAGGGGGCAAACCCCCAAGTAACAGTATGTCCCTGATGCTGGCAGTCAGCTTGTGCTAATCAGCCCCGACGTGATGCTCACCTGTTCCTTGCACTGCACCAGAGCCCTCTGGATCTCATTTGGGTTCAGGGCATGGGCGTGGGGCAGGCAGCTGAGCGCCAGTTCAGCAGCTGCCCGCACCATGTTGGAGTCTCTGGCCCGCGAGGCTCTGTCTGCCAATGATGCCACCTCTGGGGGGGTCAGATGTCCATCCCAGCACTCCACCAAGATGTTCAAGGCTGCGCTACCAATCTCCATAGCCTGCCCTAAGAGTAAAAGAGAAGACTCTCACACTACTGACCATGCCCAACAGAGTTACTGTCAGCTCTCCCTCAAAAGGAGATGTACTCGTTACTTCCTTCAGTAGCAGCAACAGAGCCCAGTCGCTCTTCTTACACTTCAGGTGAAATGTAGGCTCTTCCTCCCAAAACACAGGGCAGGGAAGAGCCCTTGATAAGCCAGCAGTGAGTGAGGGTGCCATTATCAAAGTTAAGCTAAAGATGCCTTTCAGACCGTGAGAGGAACTTGCTACAGTTGATTTTAGTACCCAGAAACCACAGCCTGGACTACTGCTCTATTTCTGTCATGTCAGCAAACATGAATTTTCAAAGGCGTGTTTTTCAGGCTCTGGAAACCATGTGGGTAGAAAGCAGGCAGTAGGTCTGAGTACAAACAGGGAGGAAGAAAGTGAAATGCTGAACACAGCCAAAGAACACATTCAAACTTGACAAATATCTATCTCTTCGGCAGATCCCCAAAGGATAGGTTAAAACCAGTCCGTGTACCTCCCTTTCCCAAAACCTTCTGAGAAAGGTCTGTGGCTCAGAGGACTGAAGCAAAACACTGTAAATCACTGGTGCTCAGCTTGTGCTGCCAGCTGTGCCAGCAGCTTACGTGACTACCATAGAACATCATCATCATCACATTTGGGAATAAGCTCGCCCCCTTGCCCCTTTCTGCCCAAAAGCAAGCTTCCTGATGAAGTTCTGCTGTAACCTGTGATCCAGGAGACATGGGAGGAGTACGTTCGAGAAAGCCAGTTGGGGGACACAAAGTTGTGCAGCCCTAGTGCATACAGCCCGATCTCAAAGGCGCAGAGGTGAAGGTTGCGGTGTGGTCCCTGGTGCCCGCCACTGGAGGAAGGGTGGGTGAAGATGGAGGTACTGCTGTTTCCACCAGCTTTGATGAGGACTGTCTTGGCCAATTCAAAGTAGAAGTGAGCAGCTGCCTCTGACGGCTGGTTTGGAACATGAGGAGCATGGCTCTCCAGCCGCCTCCCTTTATACCTACGGGAAACACACAGAGGAAACTTTCAGATAGCAACAATATTCCAAGTTCAGTAACCTGTGTGCAGAGTTCCTATTTTAGGGTCCAGAGGAGACAAAGTAAACTCTCCCAAGGAAGCACTTCCTGATGCACACATGCCAGTTCCCTGACATCAGGCCTAGAGGTCGATTCTGTGCAGTGACACTATTCATTACCTGCCAACTTCCACAGTCTTTGCACGGGCTCCCCCGCTGGCTCTCCTACTGCCACTGGAAGAGGAAGATCCCAGCGAATCACTCGAAGAACTGCTGATGCTGTCACTGTCCTGTCCTCTGCCCCATGATGTTGTTGCCCACCCCCCGCGTAGTGGTCGCCGACTGAGTGTTGGAGAACTGTCAGAGGTGGTTTCAGGAGCACTGCTGTCAATGCTAGCCATGCCTATGACACCAGAACAAACACAGTACAGTCAGCAGGTAAACTTCTATCCACGTCACCTACAATCCCAACTAATATCAGTCATGTCAGCGAACATTTAACTTTGCAAAATAAAACAGATTAAATCAGCCAGTTTGGCCACAGATAGCACTGATGTTTTACAGTTCTTTGACTAAAAAGCAGAACAGTCCAAGAACAATGTGTTTGTCTTTATTTCTCCTTTGCATTGTCCCAGCCCCTCACTCCATCTGCCAAGCTTTATGGCAGAGTATAACAACAAGAAAATAACATACATACAAAGTTAGGTTCTACAGGTACCCTGCTGGTAGAGGCTGCACAATTCATACAAAGATTTTTCATATCCTCTAGCCTCTCACACCCTTCTGAAGAGAAGAAGCGTGAGAGGCAGCAGCTCCTCTGAATTTGTTTCTGTACCCAGGAGCACAGTGCTCTGCTCCCAGAGCCCAACAAGCATTCTGTTCCAGATACCTAATCCATCACCTGGAACACAGCTGCTGTGAGAAAAGTATGCACATGGTAAACTGCAATTCAAACGTGGGGAGGAAATCTATGGATCAAAACCTGTTTTGCCATACCAAACACCTCAGAAACAATCAACTGCTTCTGTAGTACAGGAAAGGCTGACAAGTGGAATGAAAGAGCAAGGGAACAACTGAAACACCAGAGCAATGCCTAGCACAGCCCTCGATGCTGTACAAGCTAGTCAGTTCCTACCTGTGTGTTTCTTCTTCTGTCTAACAGGTGAACCCCAGCATCTCCCATTGTATCCACCTCGGTTTCCAAGGGCCAGACGACTGGGCACCTTTCCCTCTTGCTTCAGGACAGTGGACTCACCAGCTGGCTCACAGGGGGACCTCTGAGAGCTCTCTGCATAAACAGGACGGTGACACGGTAAACATTATGGCTTGTTTCTGCATCTCTAAAACTAGATGTGGTCACTTCAGAAGTATAAATATCAAAATATGCAAGGCGTTTATAAAATGAGTGGTATTTATTAGTAGGATTATCTCAGTTCTCTTTCTGTATTAAGCATTTCATCAGATACCAGGCCAAGAACACTTAAGCTTAACTCAAGATTTGGAAAATTTGCTGCAACTGTGGACGAAGTTTTATGAGAAAAATGCTCCAGCAACCCTAATCTTATTGCATTTATCTTCAGTTATGACTGATCTTTTTGGGAACTGTTAAGAGAGCATCCACTTTCCAACAGATGTCATGCTTGCAAGCACAGCTTGAAGAAAATCACACCCCGTTTATCTTAAATAACTAAGATTGGTGAAGGTCATTAATCTTGCATGAAGGCACCTGACTCAGTATGTGACTTTTTGAACACTGCACCTCTGATACAAACCTAAAAGATGGAAACACACTAGTTTCATGGTAACTGGCTAACACAGCTGGGTCAAGATAGGAAAGCCTGAAAATTAGCTTGAATTTCTACACAACGACAACAACGTGTACAGAAATGGATTCAGCCAAACAACAGAGGAATGACAGTCTAGTAACTACCAAGCAGCCAGATGGTAATATAAGTATATAAAGTCACTCTGACTACTTCTCAATACAGACAAGAACATAGCATAGCCCTTACAAATCACATCTTACCCTGTGCACTCTTCTCCACAAAGTTCTCAGGACTGCTCTGAACTGCTGGGCTTACACCAGGTTGCTGAGTGACAGAAGTCCCTGGAAGCTGCTGGATAGCTGCAGTGGACTGGGCTGCGTGTTTGGAAGGAGATTTTTGATTTGCTACTGTAGGCTTGCTGGAGGAGTAGAAGGAACTCAGAGTCTGTGGCTTGTGAGTCTGACTCTCTCTGTCCAGGAGTTTGTCTAAAATCTACAGCAAGGAAAAAACAAAGAAGAGCTTTCCAGACAGGTAAGAGAACAGGCATTACACTACAAAGCAGGGGGAAAGTACCAAACCAACTTCCAAGTGGACAACAAATAGTATTATGGTTGGAGAAAAATGTTTATTCTCTTGACAGCAGGAATCATCTTCTTGCACTAAAGATCAGCTATGCACAGTTGACAGCCATGTGGCCTGCACTGCTGAGAAAGCAATGCTTCATTTGTACTCAGTATTACCCCCTTTTCACTTCAAAAAGCCATTGGCTTTACTTGGAAAGCATCCAGAACTCACAATACAGAAGTAATTCTGGCACATCAAGGACAGAACAGAGGACTCTATATTTAGTGCCAGTCATTAGATGTTCTTGTTTAAGTCACTGAAATTCTGTGCTCATCATCCAAAAAACTCTGTCATATCATTACTGAGGAACTGGCAAAGCCTTCTGAGATTTTTAGACACTAGAGAAATTGTCTTCCACTAATCTACAGTAACACTTTCTTATCCTTATTTATTACAGAATTGGGGAACAATGCATGACCACGTATTTTAGGTTTGTCCATTTCTACTGTTTACTTTCTACATGAAATGAACACCATGAGTGTAACAGAGCACTTATTTTTAATAACACAGTCTCCATGTTATTCCCTATAGCAGAGAAGATGAGCAAAAGAGCTTCTCCTTTAGGAGACAGAAAGACACTAATCATATTCTTGCTGGGTAGAAGTGTTTCTGAGTATAAAATATTAAAAAAACCCTTTCTGAAGCTTCAGCAGTTTTTGTTATTTTTTTTCCTTTGGGGCATGGGGCAGGGAGGAGGAGCAGAACTGTACTCTCTCTTGTATGGAAAATAAAGGCACAGGTGGATTGAACTTGTAAATAGAAGAGGTGAGAGATTAACATAAACAAAGGTTTTGCTAGATACACTGTTCAGCAAGCCAACATCCCTGCAGCAAAACAGAATCAATCCCCATACAACACACAGAGTGCACACGGAAAACCCCTGGGACAAAGGACTTGTTTAGCAGGTAAGCAAAAGCATTAGATACCGTCAGAAAGCATCCCTCATCTGGAGCTTAAGAAACCTTTGGTAAGAGTGCCTCTTCCAGGCCAATGCATACTGTGCAGTCAGATTTTGCATCAGTGAGACAAGAGAAACACAACATGGCTTGTAAATCATCAGTACATGACATAGTGACTGATGCTCACTGGAAAAACTCTGAAATCCATCAAAACCCAAACATGGTTTGCTCTGCACCTCCCTCTCCCCTTCTAAAGGGAGGCTTACCTTCTTCAGCTTAGACTGATCATCCTTGTAAGTAATCATCAGGGCTAGTGCCAGATCACCTTTCTCCCTTCGGGTGCCTTCACACAACAGAGGATGTTCTGCTTCACTGACAGTTGTCTTCATGCCTGCAGGCCAGAAAAGAGAGGGATGAAAAGACAAGTGAGCCCATGGGACTACACCACATCCTTAGCACTAGATATACACCTCAGACTATTTTATTCACCTCACTGTCAGGCAAAAGAAGAATTTTACCTATTCTTTACCTACTGTTAACTTCAAAAACAGGTCATGAATAAACAGGAGCTGCTGTCTGTCCCCAGAATACTAAGCTTGCTACAACCGTCAGAGCAACCTGATCATAATACGCCATGAAGAAAGAGCCCAGGCAAGTCCACTTCATCTTGAAACAAACTTTTCCAATTTCTGCAGATGCTACAAACCAGCATTCCCACTCCATACAGAACTCATCTTTGCCCTTTCATACACAAGGCAACAGAGGACAGGCCTTGTTTAATCCATTCTATTCCTTCTTTTGCAGGCAGCTTTAAAACAGGCATACGCTATTATCAACATTATATGTATAACCACTGCTTTGTTGCTGAAGCTGCTAAATGAGAGGCAGGAATCCAGTACATGATAATACTTGAGAGTACTTCTGCTAGTCTTTCACCATAGTTCTCTAACCTCTTCTGAAATGAATGCCTTTTGTTCTCTGAAACTACCCATCTCCATCAAAGCCTAGGCAATACCTCTTCCACAAGGAAAGAGCAAGAAGAAAGCTAAACTACACTCACTGCTTTAACATTCAAGTTCCTGTCCCGCATCACCCTTCAATTTTTTACAGCTTCGCAAAAACACCTCAAATCTGACGTACAGAATTTTTCTGCATCGTGTTCTGATAAACTGTGCAAACCCTTTAATTTCTGGACCAAACTGGAATCGGCTATCATCTCTCACCATCCAAAATAAGGCAGGATGCAGAACATGGATGAGGAAAAACTTATATTGTAAAAGATTCTTACCAAGAGCAGCAACAGCTGCTTCAAAACCAAGCTCTTCATCTCCAGGCATTTCATTATTCCAATTACGACTTGGGGGTCTACAACCTGTAGGAGAAACCACTGAAAGACAAGAGAATTAATGCTCAGCTTTCAGAATTAGGACCTCAGGGCAAAAGCTGTTTCTGAACACTGAATTTGCAGAGCTTCTGGTGGTCCTATTCCTAATCCTTTTATCAGTTCCAGGATCACATCACTGCCTTGTTCCCCCGCCCCTTCCCCCTTTCTCTCTTAACTCAGAAGCCTCCAAACCAGCCAGGTATATGCCAAGTAAGTCATCTAATCCCACATTGTTGGGTTCTTTTTTTTAAATACTATATTTACATTATCTTCCTCTGAATATAACCAGCATAAAAGCAGAAAAGTTAATCATTTTAGCTATTTTACAAAAGCACACACAGAGTGCTGAAATATGGTAAGTTTCAAATGTAGACAGAAGGAGAGAGAATTCTTATCTCCAGAGCAACATGGAAGGAAGAACAAGCACCAGTGTGGGAAGAATCAAGATTAGGTCGTCTTATCCTGAAGACAGTTTCTCTTTGAAACCCTCTCAAGACTTGGAATCTCAGAAGGTTCCCTTTGCACATTCAAACCAATGCAGACAGTACCTGGAGTGCACAGGACATCAAATATAAAGCTAGCCAACATAAGAGGCAGGACTGGACGATAATCACATAATGTTCCTTCTCGAAGTTCTTCAGCTCTTCCTCGAATAGTATTCATCTCATTAGTGACCAAGGGAATCTTCTTCAAGAGGGCTACAATCTCAGACTCCTGATAAGCCAGCTTCACCTGGTTAGTATCCACAAAGAAAGAGAATAAGGTTTCATCAGCACCATTTTTCCAGATGCATATGTTGAATTAAAGCGACCGTTTTTATTGGATTATTAAATTACAGTAGCTCTTAGCTCCCAAGCCACCTTTACCATTCCCTCCACAGTGAACACAGACATTCAAGTTTAATGCAACTCTTGCCTCAGATTTATGCACAACCTCTGTTTTTACTCAAATTATCCATTCTTGAGCTGCATACAGAAAAATGCATCAGCTTTCATAGGAATATTAGATGTGTTTTACTGGCTAAGTCCCTGGAAAAGATGACTCACAATTGTAGGAAAAAGCATGCTAAGTAATACACCCATTAGAGACAAGGAATTGATTAGCAGCTGAATAGCATGGGGTGACATCCATGTGTGTTAGCACACCAGGATGAAGACCTACTACATTTCACTACCCTGTGTCACTCCTGCATTCTCTCAATTTTTAACGTGTGAAAGTGATTGTTTTCGCTGGAACAGCTTAAGTAGCTAGTGGCTGCCAATCTCACACTTAATCTTCTAATCAGACTGTAAGAAGTACAGATAATCAGTGGAACAAGTGTACTTGGTGGATTACTAGTAATAATGCACATCTCCAGGGACTGCTCAATCCTGCAGTGAAAGCAAGGTGGCTGCAAATCACATCGACAAGGTCTTAATTGGACACTTCTCTTTTCTAAACAGGAAGCCTAGCACTAATCAGGCAGTGTCCAAAACAATATGCCTGCGCTGTGTACGTGCTCACAGGCCAACAAATGAAATATCAGGAAAAGCAACAATTTTCAAACATGAAACAATTGCTCCAGTTCACCCTAAGGAATACACTTCAAACCACTTCACCACCACAAATATATACAATTTAGTTTACAAATGTCTTTTTCTTCCCTAGATTAGCTAAGCAAACTGGAAGCATATTTGAGATAACAAGAACTAAACTGCTCCAATTGAAATAAAATACTCATAAAAGATACTGCTCTCATTTATTGTTCTCATGTCTGTAGCTTCATTGAAATCATAAGCCGTTTAGCACTGAGGTCTGAGCTTCTTTTTACTGGAGATAAACCCAGATGAAATGATATTTCTAATCAAGTTTCTGGCAGATCAACGTGTACTTGGGATTTGTGAACACTCCCTTTTGTCCCAGTGCAATCAATT
The DNA here is from genome assembly GCF_011077185.1 of Oxyura jamaicensis. Lineage (NCBI taxonomy): Eukaryota > Metazoa > Chordata > Aves > Anseriformes > Anatidae > Oxyura > Oxyura jamaicensis. The sequence goes on from NC_048898.1 coordinate 15,668,603, forward strand.
TTAAGGAAAACATATAAAAGCATAACCAAGCTTCAAGAGTTTAAATGGCAACCTTATAAACATAAGCATTTAAGCAGCACAATATTTCTTACGGATATTGCCTTTTCAAAATGTTTTGTACCTCCAGAGCCTTGGTAGAAGCGGGTGGTCTCTGCAGCTCCAGAGCAAACATTCCTATTCGAAAGGCCAGGTTGTGGTACTCCAGCCGCTCACTCAACACAGTCAGCAGGAAAGCAGCTTTGGACAAGGTGTTGGTTGCCATCCACGTCTGCTTGCTGGTTGATACTTTGTTCTTTTTGCCCTGTTTGAGGAGGAATTTATAATCAAGATCAGGCACATGAATTACATCCAGAGGAGTTCAACCCAAAACCAGCATCAATGAAGGGCCCGGAATCACAGTAAATGCAAAATGCCTGGGAATGCTGTTGTACCCAGCCCACACCTTCCTTCTACATTACCCTCCACCCTTGAAACTAGACAAGCACTCTCTCTACCTTAGTTGGTGGCTGCTCCACTTTGAGATCTGGAGGGTTGGCTAACAGGTCCCGGGCAAGCTCTACAGTTAAGCGACATGCTTCATTGCTGTATCCATGTGCATACAGGGCCTCTGCACAAGCAAACAGGATCTGCAAGAAAGAACAGATGGTAATATTTAAACCACATTCCCCCAGGCTGGAGTCAGCCTGCTCAAACCACTTGTCGCAAAGCCTTTGCAAACATAATTCACAATTAACCTCAGCAGTAGGTGCTCTCAGAGAACTCCTTCCTCAGTCTTCACCTCTATCCCTTTAAGTGCTCCCCTAAAAAGCATTATCTCACATGATTAGGTCCCATCTTCCCTCCAAGTACTATAAAAGATCAGAGAATAACTCAAAGGAAACTAAAACTCAAATTGACTGACAATAACTATTTCCGTGCATCTCCATTTTGGCTGCCTGCTTATATAAGTGCAAGCCCCAAACATATTATGAGGTTATTACAGGAACGTGACACCATCCATTTACATCTATATAATCTCTGACCTCCCAGAAAACTTCTGCTTATGTAGCTGGATTTAATATTTTCCTGCTGGGCATGCCTCAATCTTACTTATGAATTTCATCTCAGTTTTCACAGAATCACAGAATGGCTGAGACTGGAAAGGTCCCCTGGAGGTCACCTGGTCCAAGCCCCCTGCTCAAGCAGGGGGCACCTAGAGCAGGTTGCCCAGAACAACGTCCAGGCAGGTTTTGAATATCTCCAAGGAGGGAGACTCCACCACCTCTCTGGACAACCTGCACCACCACTCAGTCACCCACACACTGAAGTGCTTCCTGATGTTTAGATGGAACCTTCTGTGTTCCAGTTCATGACCACTGCCTCCTGTCCTAGCATTGGGCACCACTGAAAAGAGCCTGGCTCCACCTTCTTTGCACCTGCCTTCAGGTATTTATGGACATGGATAAGATCCCTCCTGAGCCTCCTCTTTCTGTAGGCTGAACACTCCCAGCTCTCTCAGCCTCTCCTCAGAGGAAAGGTGCTGCAGTCCCTTCATCTTGGTGGCCCTCCACTAGACTCTTTGCAGCATGTCCAGGTCTCTCTTGTACTGGGGGTGCCCAAGCCAGACACAGGTGCAGGCTCACCAATGCTGAGTAGAGGGGAAGGATCACCTCTCTTGACCTGCTGGCAATACCTTGCCTAACGCAGCCAAGAATATTGTTAGTCTTCTTAGCGACAAGGGCACACCACTGACTTGTGTTCAACTTGACATCCCCCAAGACTCCTCGATCATATTCTGTAAAGCTGCTTTCCAGCTGGGTTGTTCCTCCCCAGCTGCAGGACTTTGCAGTTCTCCTTGCTAAATTTCATGAGATTCTTGTCATCCCACCTCTCCAGTCGTTCAAGGTCCCTCTGGATGGCAGCACGATCCTCTGGTTTACCCAGCACTCCCCCTGGTTTCATGTCATCTGTGAATTTACTAGGGATGCACTCTACCCTATCATCCAGATCATCAGTGAAGATGTTGAACTGGACTGGACCCAATACTAGCCTGTGGACTATTATTCTACCATTTCCAAATGGCTAGAGGAAAAAGCAAGCACTGTTTTGTGTACATTTGTAAGTTCTGGAGTGCGAGATGGACCAGCTAAAACTGGACACATTTGGAGTGAGCACAGCAAAAAGGAATCAAACTTGAGAGAAACAGAGAAGCGTGATACCAATACATTAAGACTGTAGGTACCTTATGATATAATGGGTTACAACGACTTTATAGTTAAGCACTTGCTATAACAACATACTAGGTTAACTATGACAGTTGGGAGGATGGCGAGAACATGATGGAATCAATACATGAAAAAATAATGCAGAACAATGTTTTGAACTAGACTCAGCTCACCTCCATCCGGTTTTCCTGCTCCAGAGGCTTTATACCAGCAAATATATCCTGTTCCTCTTCATTCCCCCCTTCAGCTTTGTCATCATCTTCCTTGGCTACCTCTTGTGGATTCAGATAGTAAACCTGGTAATCATCTTCCTCTTCTCCATCGTCACCTCCCCCTGCGGCGCCACTCTCTCCTACTTCTTCTGGCTTCAGGCTCACACCACCGCTGTTCTCATCTGCAGAAGGCAGATCATCATCACCACTACCCATTTCTCCCACAGGATCCTTGGATGATTTCTTGGCCGTGGAACTGCTCCTGACACTTGGCTCAGGTCCCTCGGAGAAGTACACCCCACCATCCTCCTCAAAGGTATCCCTGTAGCTCCTGCTCAGCGGGCTTTCTGTAAAACTAAATGTGTTGCTGGCTTCTGCCCCTAGAGCCAAGCTGCTGTCATCCAGGCTCATCTCTGCTAAGTCTGGCTCCAGGGAGCTGTCCTCACTGCTCATGCGCCGTTTCCCACTATGTTTACTGGTCAAGCCTTTGCTCACTGGCAATTTGCCTTTGCCCACTGCAGTCTTATACACAGCTTTATCACCTTCTGCTGAAAGTCGTCTCAGAACCCTCTGTGGCGTTTCAGACACAACTTTCCGCTTTCCAGTGAGTTCCTTCGGGCGAACCGCTGGCTCCTGGGGAGATGGACGCAGCCTGTCGCCAGCCTGCATACATGATCCCCCAGGCTCCTGTCCATGGACTCTACCAGCCTCACAGGCAGTTTCTGCACACTGTAACCGGCAGCTTCTCTGCTGGATGGCCTTTACCCAACAGAAAGAGTTCTTCTTGTCAGAGCTGCTATAGGTGATCCCAGGAATGGGATAAGCTTCCTCCCAGTTGAAGTAACAGGCTTCCACAGCTGGCTTGAAACCTTGGAACAGCTTCTCCAGTGATTTCTTGTGCTGACCCCTCTTAACGTTATCTATGACTTTCAGCTGCCACTGTCTGAGCTGTGAGCAAAGGTCCCTGCGCCTAAGAGAAGTAAGAGGACAGGTTAGAAAGCAGACAAAACGCACCACCAACAAACTACCTCTTAACCCACAAAACACCTCTTCCTTTTGATCAGAAAACTATTCTGCTGAATTAACTATAAACAACATTAATAAGAAGACAGGCTAGAAAAAGGAAACAGGTCTACTAACAATGAAGTCCTGAATAGGCCCATGACATAGAAACAAAATGAAATAGTGCCATCATGAAAACATGATACAAACTGGGAGGTTTAAAATGAAATGCCACGTGCCCTGATTATCTGCCTCAGATAAGGCATTAGTGAGCCGCAGAAGTCTCAGACCAGTAAGTGCCATGAGGAAATGCTGTAGGAATCATTCACTGAATTCAGCACTGGTGTGGCCTCACCTCAAGTACAGCATACAGTTTTGAGCACCACAATATAAGAAGGACATAAAACTATTAGAGAGCATCCAAAGGAGGGCTACAAATATGGTGGAGGGTCCAGAGGGCAAGACGTATGAAGAGCAGCTGAGGTCCTTTGGTTTGTTCAGCCCGGACCAGAGCAGGCCGAGGGGAGGCCTCATGGCGGCCTGCAGCTCCCTCACGAGAGGAGCGGAGGGGCAGGTGCTGAGCTCTGCTCTCTGGGGACAGCGACAGGACCCGAGGGAACGGCATGGAGCTGGGACAGGGGAGGGTCAGGCTGGGTGTTAGGGAAAGGTTCTGCATTCAGAGGGTGGTCGGGCACTGGGACAGGCTCCCCAGGGCAGTGGTCATGGCAACGAGCCTGCCGGAGTTCAAGCAGTGTTTGGACATTGTTCTCAGACATGTGGTTTGGTTTTGGGGTGGTGCTGTGTGGAGCCAGGAGCTGGACTCCATGATCCTTGTGGCTCCTTTCCAACTCAGGATACTCTACGATTCTGTGATAATACAGTTTGCAGCAACTGTGAAATGGCACTGTGAACAACTCCAGTCAAGACTTTCAGAAGTACAGCCTATACAGCCTGCCCAGAGAAGTACTATGTCAGATAGGATCACATAATCTACCTCTTAGACATGTATCTTTCTTCCCCAATATGCCTATCTAGAGCCCAGCAATTTAATTTAGGCTGTAGCAGGCTGTCCTCTGGAGACTAAACTACTGCAAACCATAGGCACAAAACAAGCAAAACAAATTTATAATTGATGTTTAAGCAACTGAAGAAGAAGCAGGCTAGAAGGCTTAAATTCACTTAAAGTACACAGCAGGTAGTCCCATGTTCCATATTATCACAGGAAGAACAAAGCATTTCTGCATTTCACAGCTCCATATCTCACATACAGCCTAAGCATGCAAACAAGACAGTCTGAATGGATAACAATGTTTAGGCAAACTAATTTAATAAGTTTCTAGGAAGTATTTTTGCTCTGCACCAAGCGTCTCAATCACCTCCCATCTTGTTCCTGCCACAGATTTGAGGTACAAGTCCAACACTTCAATCCCATCAGACTACCTGTCAAAAGCTAATGAAAACCAAACAAAATCAAAATGGGTTGACCCAAGTTAGGTGAAAAGGGTATTAGAACAAAATAAGCTCAACAGAATAGACTGCTTCTATTTATCTAAATAAATGAATTTGCAAGGGAGCAGGCCAGTGGGGCTTAACTGAGGAGAGGATTTTCAGACGGAAAAAGAAGGAGGGAGAATTACTCAGGAAAGGTAACTTAAAGGTGAGTGCCCACAATGAATTTGGACTTAGGTAGCAAGTCTCCTTATGATTCACTGGAAAGAATAGCAAGGATGGTTAGAAGAAGGTTCTTCTGGTGACTACTCAAATGTCAAGAGAATAGGAAATCAAGCAGAAGTATTTCAATTATGCATGAGCTCAAGTAGATCTGAGCAAATTTGAACTGCACCAGATAACTGGAATGTGAATATATGTAGCACTATTACATACTTTATTAAAAGCCAAAACCTTTTATGTTTTTTCTATATGATTTGATTGATGTTTGTGTTTATTTTAAACCTCATTCCCAGTTTCCTACAGTTTTTGACTTGTCTTCATCTGCCGTATTTACCTACTTCATACCGTAAACTCTACAAGACAGAAACTGCACACATTTAGTGTCCCTGGTGTACCTTACAAGGATATGGCACTGTACTAAAATTATGCAACAATTCACAGAAGGCAAATGCTGTTCACATGTAATTGCATTTAAAACACCATCCTGTTTTCATCTGTTCTGAAAAACTTTTTCTGACCATACATATCACATTAAACCTTTTCAATATATTTAGCACCCTACACTTCATAGACTGCGTGTACTAAAAATATTATCACAATGCTGACCACAGTACTTCAGTGTGAGCCATCAATATCTCAACTGCTATTCAAGTTGTGCTACATAAAGTTGTCAGTGATTTACCAAGGCACAATCTGCTTCAGAAACCTGCATAAGTTTCTCAGTATTTCCTCAGACAATTGAAAACACTGACAGAAAATAATACACCAGTGATACTGTTTGCCAATACGCGGTAGAGAATAAGCTCCATAAGTACACAGAATGCAATAAATGGTTCAGCTTGAAATAGACAACAGTAAATGACTGCACTAAACAGAAATATATTAAATTGCCAAACAGATAAATTCAAAAAGCATTAAAATTTTTTAGAAGCCTGTATTACCACTCAAAGAAATATTCTCCACTGGGATACTGAAATGCAGACATACACTCATGTGTAAAGCAGAACTCCCAGAAACCAACAAATTATTCATACTACATGATGTTGCTAAAAGTTAGCAGCAAAAGCAATTAAAGTTAAAGGCAATTACAATGCTCTTCAGCCTTACATAGAACACGCTCCAAAAAGACTGTGTGATGGCTGAACAGTCAACGAGGTAATGATACAAACACAACTTATCTACAGGAAAAAACTCCTGAGTGTGTTTGCACATGACAAAAATAAACGAGAGGATGGTGTCCATTGGTTAAAGAGTTCTAGCTCCCATTAGATTATCTGATTTTGGTACTCACCTCTGTGGACTAATAGTAGGGTCTAGGACAGCCAGCCTCCAAAGAACCACCATCTCATCACACATACTTGCACAGGCATGAGCAGCTACTTCTGACTGGCCATTGCTGCGCCCGGTGTGGCCGCTAGCACTGCTGTGTGATGCAGATGTTCTCACACTGTACCACCAGCCAGTTATCTGAAGAAGAAAACGTTCAGTGGAGCTGTGTTGTGGTTAACATCACTCTCCTTGCTCTCACTTAACTACAGTACCCACTAGGAAACAGAAGCTGAAGTTAGAACCATGTTTTCATTTGACTTCAAAATAACTGAGAGTATTAAAGCTGTATTGGTTTGTGAAAACTAAGGGCCTCATTTTTTTTCTGTTTGGAAGGCACATGCCCACAGAACAAAACAAAACACTCTCAGGAGGTGCTCTTGCTAGCGGCCTTCACATCTGGAGGAAAAAAGTGAACAAATGTGATAAATGAAACATTTCCTTTCCCCTGCTCAAAGTTGAAGTATGTGATAAGGTAATAAGGAAATGCGCACTGTATTTTATATTAGAGTGAGATCAGTATCCTAAACTGCCAAGGAAAACATTTTTCCTAATATTAATTTAAAAAATATCAAAAAAATCACTACTTAGACCCATCAAAATATATTTTCTACAACAATAACCAAAGAACCTGATGTTCTATCACCCAACACATTTATTTAGGTTTTATAAAAATGACAGCTCATATGTGATGTACTTGTGATGAACAGATCATATGTGATGAACAGATACCTGTTCATAGTTGAGACACTGGTCAGTCAGAATCTCCAGCAAAGGAGCAGCGTTGCTATCCCGTCTCTTAAACATCTCCCGCACGATAGAAAGCAGGTTCCAGATTCCCTCGGGCTCCCTTCCTCGCAGGGGACGCAGGAGACAGGCCCACTCAGCAGCAGCTGGTGGCTCCGTGGAAGAGAGATACATCGAATTCACATCACTGTGGATAAAATAGAAGCGCAGGGATGAGAAAAAAAACAAAGTCAAGCAAAGCCATACAAAATCCTGAGTACATGCTACATCCAAAAGTATATTTGCATCTTAAATAGGACAGCCATGCATAACTTAAAAGAGAGGACACATGATGAGAATGAAAAAACCACACAAGTAAGGTACTGTGCAAATACAACGTGCTCTACTGAAGTAACATAGGATAAGCAACGCAAAAATAGAATCCAGAAAAGTTACCTCAAAACCAAGCATCCTACATGCCATGGAATCGTGTAGGGTACATACTACATGGTGAATAAGCTTACAGATTACATGAATATTACTTTTTCCCTTCAGTAGGAAACAATTTACCTGAAAACAACAGGAGAGGGTCCACAAAATTTATGAAGGGTTTTCTTTATGTTGTCACTCAGAGTAGATTCATCTAAGTACCAGGTGCTTTGATCTGATGCAGAGGGTCCAGCAGTGGGATCTTGACACAAGAACACATACACAGGTTTTGCAGATTTTGAAGAGATTTTCCTCTGGTGCCCAACCACAGAGATTACGGGGAGCATACAAGCAGTGTTACTCAGTTTATTTCACCCATTGCAGAACTCTCTATTCAGAAATACCTCAAAACGTTATCATTACATTACCTGAACAACTGGCAACACTTAAACAGAAGACATGACTCCCATTTAAAAAAAGCACAGCTAGCCAATTCAATGAAGTTATTTTATCCCCTTCTGTTTGTCACTGCTAAAGTTACACCTGAAATACTGTATCCAGTTTTGAATCTTCCAGTCCAGGAATGACACTGAGAAACCAGACAGGATATAGCGGAGGGATACAAAAACAGTGAGGGGAATGGAACACTGATCATCTATGAGGAGTGGCTTGGGAGTGTTTTGACTAAGAAAAAAAGGGTGAAAGGTTATCACTAACAGCCTACAACTACTTGGAGTAACAAACGCACAAACTAGCAGTTAGCAGTGCAAGACAATAAAAATGAGGTACTTATATTGGATATCAGAAAAAAAAAAAATCTTGACCATAAGGGTAATGCAGTACTAAAACAGCAATACTCTGTAACTTCTGTGGTAACCAAGACTTGGCTAAGTTAGCCCAAGGCACAGCTAACTCATTTGAGGGTTGCCAATAATCTTGTTTCAAGTAGCAGGTTGGAGAGGTTCACTCCAACCAGCATTTCCAGGAGTCTATAATTAACACAGAGCTAAACAGAAAAATGCTCTGTTACAAAAGGTGCATTGCCTGATGCTCCCTTCCCCTGCATATACTCCAAGGAGTCCATCATACTAACAATTTCTGGTAGCTGCACCACATGTATGCTTGTACTTATCCCGTTTACTTTGACCTCCACCTGCAATCCCAGATACTTTGTAACCTATCATTTCAAAAACTCAAAGCAATGGAAATATATCTGCTTCCTATCTTTGACACAGATTACTGAAATAACATATATCAAGGTTACCTGGGGCTCCACACACTGTGTTGATGGCAGTGGACTGAGAAGATAAGAGCTCATCGAGCAAGCGCTGAGCAGTTGGAAGAATCTGCAAACATGAAGGAAACTTTCAATATACACAATATTCATAGTGTTTCTTACCCCAGTATATGCATCCAAATATTTGCCTGGATTTTCCTAACTGAAGGACTCACACATCAAAAGCATCAAATACACAGTCACGTTTTCAGAAAGGACGGTAGAGGGTGCTAAATATAATCCAACAGCAAACTAGCTGTTAGAATTCCTTCTCTCCTTTCACAAAGCAAACCTGTATGCAAGACTTCCTTTCTATGCTCACAGCCTAAGAAGTAAACAACAGCATTGTAGGTTATTAGTTCCTTTCTTATTTCTTGAGGAGGAGACAACAGACTGTGCTACTGCAGCCAGTTTTGGGAGATATGGAAGTGACTGTAGTCACGGTCACCATTTTCCTGCATTTTGAATGTTCTGTGTTTCTTGTTCCAAAATTTGTTTCACTAAAAATAAGCTAATAGGAACAGAGGAACAAACTGCAAGTTACATCTATACGTAACTTTTCAGACAGACTTTAGCTCATTTACCATGCCTTTAGCACAGAGACCATATATATTTTAACTCTGGCTCAGCAGTAAACTAATAAAAAATCTCAGCACTAAACTAATGCCGTCATAGATTCCGGCCAGTTCATAACATAAGAGAAGGCTCACACCTGACAGCAAAATCCTAAATAGACATACACTTAATTTGTCCTTTTTGAAAGAAAAATGCATAGCAGAAAACTGTTCTTCCCTCACTTTCAATCTAAGTCGGGGCTGAGAGACCTTAGATCCATTTAGTCCTTATCATGCACACTAACAACAGGTTGGGCATATAAAATAGTTAGGATTTAAATGACTTGCAGCAGAACATCTGATAACCCCCCACCTCTCTCAGCACAACAACTGTGGTTAAAGATCACGCTTACTGTAAAGCAAGGAATATTCAGTACACCTTTATATTTGCAAATAACATGGACTCGTCCAAAGAGACGGAATAAAGTATTACAGAATGACATTTTACATTTCTACAAAATAGAACATAGGCCTTCCAATACCCAAGGGAGGCCTACAGGAAAGTTGGGGAGGTACTCTTGGTCAGGGAGTGTAGCGATAGGACAAGGAGTAATGGCTTTAAACTAAATGAGGGTAGATTTAGATTAGATATAAGGAAGAAATCCTTTACTCAGAGGGTGGTGAGGCACTGGAACAGGTGGCCCAGAGCAACAGTGGATGCCCCATCCCTGGAGGTGTTCAAGGTCAGTTTAGATGGGGTCCTTGCCAACCTGATCTAGTGGGTGGCATCCCTGCCTATGATAGAAGGGTTGGAAATAGATGATCTTTAAGGTCCCTTTCAACTCAAGCCATTCTATGATTCTGTGATGATCCTATGGTTATCTGGAAAGATAGAAATAATTAAATTGTCCAGATGTTCCTGGATGCACAGCTGGTACACATGAAAGGAGAAATAAACCTTGCAAAAAGGAGCAGACAGAATATATGAAAGCATTATATCACACAAGCAATTAACATGATACTCAGGAAACTAGTAGTACCACTACTAACCTTTTAAAACCCTCCTTTTCAAACAGACTAGTGACGTATGACTTTCAGATCTTAAGAAGGGAAGAAAAGCTTTGTCTTTTATGTAACAAAGCAAGAAGCACACGCTGTTGGTGTGTAAATTTCAGCAACAAAAAACAGTTTTTTTTTTTGTTTGTTTGTTTTTAAATCATTTCCATATTACATGATCTCTCTATTTCCTCTCATAAGAAGATTACTATTTCTGTAGAAAAGTTAGGGGATATTTTAGCAATAGAATATCTTTGTGTCCCAGGCACACCATCATAATATTAGTTTTAGGCACACACTGACAGCGTTGTAAGTCTTAGACATAATTAACACACACACTACTGTGACAGATACTCATGTAGGCCAGTGTGTCTCAGCCTCATTTGGTTGAGCCATCACAAAAAGTTGCCAAATCCTTATATTCTTAATTTTGCAGTCACTTGGGTATTTTTATGCAATTTGAGCTAGCATTTTAGGCAAATTATAGAAATGACCTGACCTTGAATGGCGTAGATATTTAAGGAATAATAAAGCAGATTTTGTCTTTGACTAACAAAACGGCATGTCTATTCCTTTGCATAACCCAAATGATTCTTTTGAATCAACAAGAGGCTGCATTGGGCAAAGTCAAAAGGTCATCAGTTGGGTACATTAGAAAGTACCTACCTAGGGTATGTATATACAGTGCATCCCCTATGTAGTCTTCTCCATTTATCCAACCACAAAACACAAAAAGGAATAACCTGTTTTATTCTTACCAAAGTTTTTCACGACTTTGCTTTATTTTACTGGGTTTGAACTTCACTTCCACAAGCTAAGTACATATTTATGCTAATATGAATAGACATCACTCTTCTTTCTTCTTTTAGGACTTTTAATCTCTTACTTGACAACAGACAATTGTCAAATAATAGAATGGCAAGCTTGAAAAGGGCAAGAACTAAAAGCTTTTCTGGCAACTCACAATCAAATAGCATAACTGGTAATCTTGCAACAAAAGACATCACATAAATTCACCCAAAATAATGATAACTGAATTAAAAAAAGAAAACAGTCCTATTGATCGTCCCCATTTACCTGTTGTGGAAGTTCACTGATTAGGTACTGAGCAAATTTTTGCAATTGGTCTCTTTGTAGCCGAGACAAGGACTCAGAAACAGGTGCTCGTAGGCATACCGCAGATGCCTGAAGAAAGAAAAGGAGATATAAACTGACATTTACCAAGTCAGACATAATGAACCTGTGCCCAGTGAGTGGATAAAGTATCACAAACAGTGGCTATGTTGATGCATATCATGTTTGGTCTTGATAGACAACATTTTCCCCCTGTAATTATGTGTAGTGTTGCAGATAAGATGCAAATAAGCTGTCTAGGTTTTATCAAAACTGTTTTTAAGAGTTTCTTGTCAAGGAAACTGCTTTAACAGCTGTGCTTAAGATCTGTTGTTGCTAGCAATTGCACAAATACTGGCAGGGATTTCACAAACAAACCTCTGAAATAGGACATTATTCTTTAAGCTTCTGGCAAAGCAACCAGCTCTGTAGGGGACTGTTTCACAGAATCACAACTGCCTCATTTATCTCATTTGAGATTTTGACTTCAATCTTAAAATCACTCCTTTTCCATATCTTAAAATAATAGATTATAAAATGAATACTAGTTTCTTAACCTTTTTCAATAGACAGAATAAAAAGTACCCAAATGAAACCCACATAAAATTTAAGTTGGAAGCAGGAGAGAGCACTTTGATAATAGAGATGCTTCTGATACTGATTTGTCTACCCAGAGCAATATCCCTTGGCTTGTAACTCGCTAGTGTCAGCAATTAGTATACACAAACATGAAAATGATTTCACTGTCACTTTCAGGTGGAAGAATGGATGGGGGAGGAGTGGGGGGGGGGGGGGGGGGCGGGGGCCAAGGGATGATCCAAACTTTCTGAATGTAAATAGTGTAATCTAGAATTTGTTTCCTATCCTCACTTTTAATACCCACTTTTTAAAATGGAAGCCTTTCAAAGCAGAACCTTTTTTTTTTTGCCAATTCTCCTGCTCTAAGTACAAAAAGTACATTGATATTTGAATGAGACTACATCTGAGTATTAATTTAATCCTATTACAATTGTCTAATGTGAAATGTAAACAAGCTTTAGGAGGTTATCAGCACTCATTTAAGAATCTGGAATTAATCATAAATAACCATGTTAGCTATAAAGGGTTCCATGACAGCAGAGAATCTTCTGTTTCCTTCAATCATCCAAGCTTAATCCTTCCTTAAGATATATTTCTCATTGCCTCCTAAAGACTGAAGAAATAAATCTGCATGCAAGTCTGAACCCTCAATTTGTGCATCTCTTGTTGATTCCACCTGTTTTCATCTGGAGCCCCCGGGACAAGAAGTACCTACTTTTCACTCTATACAAGGCCATGCAGAATGCTAGCAGTCAAGTAAAATTATAAATGTACTGTTTGAAATCTACAAGTAAAATTGACACTTATCTGTCTCACTATGGTTTAAGTCAACTGGTGAACATAAAGGCCAACAGTGATCAAAATGACTTTTCTTCTGCACTCTCAATGATCAAACAACCTCAAGATAGAGCTTCCAAATCCCACATTTACCAAGATTTTTAATAAAAGATCAGGTATTGCTGACCTTCCACTCCTCCAGAAGTGAAGAAAGAATAATTTCTGCATTTAAATGAGAAACAGGAAGGGTCCAAAAAGGACTCTGAATCTACTCTTAGCAATTTGTACGTTATCAGAGGACATTCTGCAGTTTAGAGCCTCAGTCAATTCACACTGCAGACTGCAACTGTGAGTGCACATTTGCACAATCTGTAACCAAAAGTAGTGCCAAAAACAATTTCCCTAAAGAGAGCGCATGCTGCATAAAACGGTAATGACAAGAGACTCAGAGAAGAGGATGCCTAGGGGAGAGCAGCAGTGTATTTAAAGGCCTACATTGTGTATCCGGAAGAGGCAGAGTGCCACGACATGAGCACACCACTTGGCCCCAGCTCCGCAGGTACAGCTGCATGATGTGATCCTGCATCGGTCAAACATCACTGCCACATTGTATGCACCTTTGGGTGGCACCATCTGTGGGGGTACCACAGTGGCGCTCAGATGGAAACCTGTTAAAATTCAAAAGTCCAAAGTTACTATGCTGGTGCCTGGAAGATAGATTCAGATAGCATGGAAATTTAGGTATGTGGCATTTAAACAGCAAAAGTCTATGTTTAGCAATGATACCTACAAGTTAGAGTCTCTAGCACGTCCTTTTTCTCAATCAGCTGTGTTAGAGTATTAGCAGAAAGGCAAAACACATTGTAAAAGGTCTAAAATTACCAGATTTTAATATATTAATTTACATTTTACAAATAGAAGAAAAGCAGGACTGGATAAAGCCAGCACTGAAAAGTGGGACTTTTTGATCATGGGGTCAAAGTCAAACTATACATATTTTAGGCATGATTTCTATGTTAACGAACTCTAGCAACAGTGCAAAAAGAACAGGTTAGGTGACTTCTTCAGAATTAGTTCCTACTCTATTAATTTTCACAATTCTGTAGAGAACTAAAGAAGGTAGCACTTATACCTGAACACTTACTATCAAGTTGTGGCTTCACAGGCTACCAATTTCTCACAAATTACATACCTGATTGAAATTTTGCAAAATCCCATTTTATAAACCCTCTACCCAGAAAACAACAAACAAACAAATTTTTTTAGACTAAAATCACTGACAAATGAAAATTTCAAAAATTTGAAAAATAACACTCCATCCAGCCTCATTCGTTTATGATCAAACACAAATTATGAATCTCATCTCAGGCAGGATAACAAAACAGTTTATTGGCTTCATGTAACTTCATGTACAGTGCATACCAGTTGTACTCAAAATGAGGCTTCCCTAATGATTATCCAAAGGCACGTGTATTACAATCAGGAAAAGGCCATCAGCAGCACGAATCTTCTGTTTGTGTTTAAGGTTCCAATCACCAGTAAATCATCATTTAGAGCAACGAATATCAGCCTCAGAACCTTTTTACTAGTCTTAAATTCAGTTTTAATGCAGCATGGAAAGCACAAAGGGTATCAAAGCCGCAAGCAAAATTCAGCCCAACAACCTACTTTAAGTGAAAAAATATGGCTTGTGACAGGTGATTGAAACACTTTCTCCATCATCAGCACAGGCAAGTACATTATAAACTCACACTACTAAACTTTTATTACGATATTGTGAGATTATTATAATGATGGTGTTCAAGAGTGCACGTGACCTACTAAATCTCATTTAAAACAATGCACAGTATTTCCTCCTCAAAATATAATCCCCATGCCAATACAAACTTGCTCTTACCTTACTTAACCTTTCTATTTCTCCTGTTCACCAGAATTAAAAGCCTCTTCCTGATGTGGGTGATTATTTTGATTAGCACACATAATGCCACCCAAATTCTTCAGCCATTTTAGCAATTGGAACAGAATCAAACAAAAGAAGGCATTCACCACAAAATTACTGCACTGCTTATTACTAGCTACAGTTCTATTTTGTATTCCATACTTGGATAATAA
Source organism: Oxyura jamaicensis (assembly GCF_011077185.1). Classification (NCBI taxonomy): domain Eukaryota; kingdom Metazoa; phylum Chordata; class Aves; order Anseriformes; family Anatidae; genus Oxyura; species Oxyura jamaicensis. The sequence goes on from NC_048898.1 coordinate 15,683,640, forward strand.
AACCCAAACAGTTCAGCTAGTCCTTCTGGTATACTAGAAGCATCTCAGACTAATGCCAAAATGCCCTAATTTTCACAAAAGCAAATTAAGCACTTCACAACTTGTAATTGCGGCAATTCTATTTCACCAAGAAAAAGAAATATTCTAAAGGTGTTAGAGAAGAGTGGGTCACAGCTATGCACTCTTCTCAAGCTCCTACCGTGATTTTTTTATTTGTACATGAAGACAGTTAACTGATTAAAGGCAAAGAGGGAAGAACTAGTATAAAGAGAGGCAAAGAAAACTTAAGGGCTTCAGCACGACGTATCACAAGCTTCAACTCAAACTGTAGCTTAATGAACGCATCCGCCACTGGCACTGCCAATTCAAGCAGATCTTTCTGATTCCTCTGCACTGCCATCTTGCTGTACTGAACAACTGCTTGGGGGACAGCACAGGAAACGAATACCACAATTCAGTTCACTGCACAGCTTACAAAAGTCTGAACCTCCAGAGACTGAAATGGTGACAGTGCAGGGAGGCCATGCTGGACTCCCTAGCCCAAAACTCCTGATTAAAGAAACGGCCATCAAACTGTACTTGTTTACAGTCAAATTGCTATTATTTGCAGATCACAGCTCTTACTTGCCTGCTTAAATGTGAAGACAAGAATCATGCTCACTGCACCGTGTGCTTACTGACCTCATTACCCCATGAAGGTCACAAGACCAAGAGTGTTCCCTCCCATTCACCCCCTGCACTCACTACCTGGTACCAGCTTATCTACTCCATGCGTAGCCGTACATTTTTAAAAACGATCTACATGTACCAGTAGAATTCATTCTGCAACTGTATGTAGCCCACCAAAAAAAATGAGATGTATTTATTTCTACTCTTGGCTAGCTCCACTCCAGGAGACCTCACAAATGGGCTGCAGACCAGAGGAATTGCTGTCATGAGTCTCACTCCCCTGGCTGCCATTTTTCTTAAATTCTCTGAACAGAACAAGGTTAGGACTTCTGTGAAAGCATTTAGGTGGCTACACATAAAGTGCATCTTAGACTTCTTACAAGCACAAGATTTACTACTTATAGAATCATTTGGGTTAGAAAAGACCTCTGAGATCATTAAGTCCAACAGTTAGCCTATGCACAGACCAAATTTGTCAAGCAGCCAGTACCAACACTTCAGAGGATATTTGGCCTAGGATGCACTACACACCATGCCGGGAGCAATCTACTGCACTCATGAAGCAGGTCTTATCACAGTGAAGAGGTAGCAGCATACTGTCATCTGTGATACTCAATTGAGACACATAGTTTGATCAAACAGGAAAGTTAAAAATAAAAAATAAAAAAAATTAACTGCTGCCCAGACTAGGTCCCATGAAGCACGGATGCCCTGTTTTTGCTCCCCAGCTCCCTGGGCCGGAGCTGCAGCCCGTGGAGACGAGCCCACACAGGAGCAGGGATCTGGTGGGAGTTGCTGAATAGACAGCCCTATGGGAGCTGGGGAGACCCTTTCTGGAGCAATCTGTTCCCAAAAGATGGACCCCATGGTATGGACCCTTATTGGATACTGTGGGAAGCCCACACAGTATCAGTTTGGGAAGAACTGCATCCTGTGGGAGGGACCCCGTGCTGGAGCAGGGGCAGAGGGTGACCATGAAGGAACAGCAGATGAAGTGTTATGGACTGCCTACAGCCCCATTCCCCTGCACTGCTTGGGATAGGAGATAGAAGAGGGTAGTGTACTGTAGTGGGGAAAGGTGTTCGTAGTTTCCTTTTAGTTTCTCACTTCATATAAGTTGTTTTGCCTGTGACAGTTGGTGAGCAATCTCCCTGTCTTTATCATAGTCCTTGAGCCCTCTCCTATCGTATTTTCTCCCTCTCTTCCTTTGAGGAGGGGGAGCAAGAGAGCAGTTGTGGTGGAGTTTAGCTGCCCATCAGAGTGAAACCACCACAGACAGAAGAGCACAAAGCACATTTCAACCTTTGTCCTACTGATCATAATGTCACAATACACTGCTGACTCCCCCCAAAATCAAATCCCCTCTCAAAAGGTTTTGAGACCTCAAAAGGTCTCAAAAATATTTATTTTCATGTTTGTCAGTATATGAAACGTAAAACTGCAACTAAACACTGTAAAATCACTTAAACAAGTGAACTGACATCCACCCTACACGTACTGCCCCTCTTCTGAGCTGCTATTCAGAGAAAAAAATCCTTCCTTCGACAAAGTTCCTCTCCCAAAGAGGAAACAATGCTACTATTTAAACAAAGTTACTTCCTTCCCTTCCACACACAATCCTTTGTTAAGAAGTTCAGTTACTGTATGCGTGGTGAAGGAGTTCCTCCCTTGTGTCGTTCACCACCTCCTCTTTTTCCTACTCATTTTCTCCTCCCCCAAGCATAGGTTCTAAACTAACATCCCCAGACTTTGTTCATTTAAGTTTTTCTATACCTCCTTTCAATTTTATTACTGAAATAAGTTTTAACCACAGTCTTAGCATTGCGTATTAAATATTTTGCTCTTTTCCACAATTAAAGTCCCAATTACTGAATTTCTGCCAGTTTTATTGTAACTCATTTTGTCTCTCTTAAACATTTGTCCTCCTGAAGTTCAATCTTAAAGGCCTCTTGCAGAATCTCAGTCCTGACATCGGAGGTCTATGTGGGTAAAATTTAATTTTATTCTATTTCGCTCTGTTTTGTTGATGATCCAAAATTACTATCTGGTCTCACTGACAACTTCAATACACCTTATGAATGAGGAAGTACTTGGCTTCCATTCCCAAGATGCCTGCTATCATTATTAGAGTAGGCAACAGCCTAGACAAAATACTTTCAGAAGCTTTACCCCATATTCAGAAAACTGTTTATAAATCTCATGCAATTTGCATGTACCAACGACTGCCTCCTTCTCCCCCAACTTTTATAGCATGAGTCCCTTTTATACCTTTTAAGGGTTCTTTACCACATTTATTAATTCCATTGATCACCAAGATTTAGGTATTACTGGTACCAGAGATTCAATAGGCCCATAGAAGTCTCCATCTCTTATCACAGGAAACTAGAGAGACTTCCATCCTTAACATTACGGATCTTTTTATATTATCATTTTCCTTAATATAACCAATTCCTACATGCTAATTAATAACCTAATTTTGAAGCTTATAGTTGCAGAAAAAACAATACATCTGCTTTGAGTTGGCATGGCCCACCTTAATACATTAGTGTCCTTATTTCACATAACTCCTTCCTGTCTTACAGCTGTCACTAGAAAAACTAACTCAACATTATTCCTCACTTCCAAGGATTTCATGAAAAACCCAGAGTTCAGTTCCTTGTTTAAGATAAAATTAGTTTTCATAACTGTAAAATGTAAAATGAGCAAGGTAAGTGAGAAGGGATAAAACCCACTATCCAGCAACAGGGTTTTCCTTCTGCATTAGTACTACAAGAGTAGCTGTATTATAATTCTTTTGCTATAAGAATAATATTTAAGACTTGCAAACTTCACCTCTGCCATACATATATGCTAGGCAAGGCATTAATTGGATCAGACTACCAGGAAGCCAAGTTCTCTTTATTAATGAGAAATTTAAGCATTATGGAGACAAAAGCATTCTATAAAGTTTTTTCCCAAAATGCTGAGACAGATTAAGGATCTAATTTGTAGGGCATTTCTGTCTTTTCACTCAGTTTTACAGCTGAGTTGATTGATGCTGAAATAAACATACTATTCAGCTCAAGACATTACAAAAATACATGTAGCACAGGGTCTAAGATACCAGAAAAGCTAGTTTTGAGACATGGTCATATCACTGCAGATATGGTCTGGGGAATCTGAAATATATTGAGACATGGAGCTACAGAGTTCTTACCTATCTGGAGAGGGTCTTTGACTGCCCTCACCCGGAAGAGCTGTTCCCCTCGCTGGAACTCATCTGCACTGCCATTTGCCAAACACGAGTACAATCTGTAAGAGATAAACATAACATATAAAGATCAACTGTTTTTGAGAAACTTCACATTACTATCCTTTTGCATTTCTAACCTAGCTTCGACAAATACTTACTATCTTCACCTTTAAGATGAAATCTAGCTTTTTTCTTCCATTTCTCCATTACACTTCAACCATAAAAAGCATTAGTCTCTTCCTAAGTGGGTCTGCATACAGCCACTGACATTTCTAGTAATTTCAGCCTAAAGACTCTGGAATCCAAATACATTCACAACCTAAAATCACTTCAAGGTCCAACGTTAGCAAGCAAAAGTAAAATTCCTACTTCTAGATGAGTTATCCACAAGATCATGTGATATTTTTACACCTGTGCTCATCAGAATAACAAGCATGTACAACCAACACCTGGCTTGCTCTAGTCCATCACAGGTGATCTTTATAACTCTTTATGTATCAGCACTTCTGACACCACCTCCCCCACCTGATACCAGCATGTTAGGCACAAGAATCTAAAAATTTATCAGGATGATCCTTCCTAAAAGACTATAGTATCATACTTTCCCACAAAATTATGGATGCACATTTACACAGGTAGGCATACTATAGTTAAAAAAAAAAAAAAGCTTCAGGTAAAATACATTGCTAAAAGACCTAAAAGATCTAATAACACAGTTTTTGACTACATGCTCAACTAATTTATGTGGAAACATAAGAAATATGGTCATCTCCCTGACTATATTTACTCTAACCACTGACATATTCAGCAAATTCCTGTTCTCCTACTTACACTAATAAAAAGCTTGCCTAGCATATTGAGATAGCCCTTCCCAGTCAGTTCTGAGCTCAGTTAAGTTCTAATTCAAGAAACAGATTCAAAGTGGACAGAACATTACATAAAACTTATGAAAGGACGTAACTTTACAAACAGGTTTTTGTCAAGCAAACTAAAGTGTGCATTTAAACTACTATCATTTACACACAGAACATGCATATGTACATTTTCTTCCTGGGAAACATGCAGAGCAGCTCACCCCGCAGTAAAAATCTGTATCATGGCATATCCCACATTAACCCATCCACATTTTACAAAATGCACATACCAACAGCAGGAGCAGTGGTCATACAGGATATTAAATGGACAGTAATTCTTCTCTAATGAATAGAATTTTTCCATAAGACAATGAAGCAGAAACAGTATGCATTACCTAATATCTTCCTCATTTTCAGGGAAACTCCAGAAGGCGATCCGAAGCTGCAGTTGCTCAGGCACTGGAGGATAAACTTTCTCCACGACCTCGAATGGAATGTGAAATGCAACCTGTTTTGCAGACAGTTCCACCAATGGGATCACCAGCCCATCTGGCAAGACAAGAAACAAAATGCAATTAACCACTGAGGGAACAGAACTCAAGAGAGGCTAAAGAGATCAGAGCAGGCAGCTCTTCCACTTCCTCTCTTATCTCACCAGAGACAGATTTTGATAATACAGTAAAACGCAGCACAGAAGTTTTCTGAAGAACTGCCTGCCAACTTTATGCTTGTTTTCAGCCCCTATAAGGCATAGGTAGGAACACATTCCTGAATATCCAGTCCTTCATCAGGAGAGCTGCACTAGCCTATATAGTGGATGTTGGTAACTCAAACTTTGTCTCCTGACAAAGCTAAAACCATTTAGTAAGTCTTGTGGTAAGCAAATACTTCACATATTTTACAATATGGCAGCCCACAGAGAAGAACTAGTACAATGCATATCCACAAGCGAGCAATGGAAAGATTGTCTGGGAACCTTAATATTAACTTTTTGGTTACCTTCAGGATTTTGCAATTTGCAAGGATTTCATTTAAAATATAATTTTTGTTTTCTTCCCCTCTCCTCTACCTTTCATCTATCTGTCTTTATATTTCAAGTTCTTTACAAAAGCAACTGGGTATTCACGTTTGTACAATGCTGACTATAGTGAACTTCTGACGATCTTAACTAAGGGCATAAGAGCCTTATGTAAACAAATAATATCATGCTCTTTCTACCAAACTACTTTTTACATTTTTAAGCACAGATGAAGATTTCTTATCACGAGGCTAAGGGAACCCTATGTTTCTGCTTTGCTCTGAGCTACATTATACTCTGTAATGAAACACCAGGCTTATGTTCATAGAATCATAGAGTACGCTGAGTTGGAAGGGAGCCACAAGGATCATGGAGTCCAACTCCTGGCTCCACACAGCACCACCCCAAAACCAAACCACATGTCTGAGAACAATGTCCAAACACTGCTTGAACTCCGGCAGGCTCGTTGCCATGACCATTGCCCTGGGGAGCCTGTCCCAGTGCCCGACCACCCTCTGGATGCAGAACCTTTCCCTAACACCCAGCCTGACCCTCCCCTGTCCCAGCTCCATGCCGTTCCCTCGGGTCCTGTCGCTGTCCCCAGAGAGCAGAGCTCAGCGCTTGCCCCTCCACTCCCCTCGTGAGGGAGCTGCAGGCCGCCATGAGGCCTCCCCTCGGCCTGCTCTGCTCTGGGCTGAGCAAACCAAGGGCCCTCAGCTGCTCCTCATAGGTCTTGCCCTCTAGGTACTAGATGGGTAACCTCATCTTAAAGGAAATTTAGAAACTTGAAGGAAATTTAGTTCATTAAACCGGACTTTTCCCCTCATTAATGCATGCTGGCTGTAACCAATGACTGCATTGTCTTTCAGGCATTTTTTAGGAATTCCCAGAATAACTTTCTCCATAACTTTACCAGGCACAGAAGTGATACTGACAGGCCTGTAATTATCAGGGTCTTCTTTCATGCCCTTCTTGTGAACTGGAACAATGTTTGCCAGCTTCCAGTTGACTGGGACCTCTCCAGATTCTCAAGACTTGATGACATCAGCCAGCTCTCTGAATAAGCTGGGATGAGTCCCATCGGGCCCCATAGACTTACGTGCATCCACCTAAAGCAGCAAATTCCCCACATGTTTAGTGTTGCCTGTGAGTTTACTGTTCCTATAGTCATGGTCCTCCAGCTCAGGGCTCTGCCTCCTATCACCAAAGATTTTAAACTCAACTACCGCATGTTGACTGTAGACAAGATGGCCGCCAATCGCCACTTCACCCACCAGACCCTCTCTGTTAACAAGCAACAGATGTAGGAGGGCCCCTTTCCTAGTCGGCTACCTTAGTACCTGTACCAAGAAGCTATCACCAAGGTGTTTTAGGAATCTGCTGGACCTGTTTTTATCATATCTGTGTGATATTCACATCTGGCCAGTTGAAATCATCCATAAGAACAAGGGTGCTAAATTTAGAGGTATCTCATCTCTTAGTCCCTTTATGATTAATTTATTGGTGTCATCATCCTGGCTGGGTGGCCTACAGAAGAATCCCACAACAATATCCACTTTATTTGCTTGTCCCTTAATCCTTTCCCACAGGCTTTCAACCATGCCATTGCCAGCTGCAAGCCCCTCCATTACAGGTAGTGCCAACCCCTGCCTCACCTGCCCTGCCTGTCCCTTCTGAAAAGCCTGTAACCATGCATCTTAACAAACAAGTCACAGGACTCTTCCCACTAAGTTTTGCTTATGCCAATAACATCATAGCTCTGAGACTGAGACAAGGATTACAGCTCCTCTTTTTTGTTCCTCGTGCTGCTTGAATTGCTGTCAGCGGTTATTGCACTACCTGCAAGGACCTCACTGCTTTACTGAGATCACCTCCTGTCCTACAGCAGCCTTGGTTCCCTGGCTTCCCAACCCTGGTGCCAAAAGCCTAATTAATTGAGTTTCAGGTAATCAGTGTTATGTCTCTTCACCTCCCTAAACAGCTTCTTACCCACCCCTAGAAGACAGAATGTAAACCGATCTGTCCCTCAGCTTCCCTTCTCCACTGGCCTCCAAGCAACATATCCAGGGAACTGCAGCCCTGATGTCAGCAATGCTTTCTCGCCCACTGCTCAGAGATGCCCTCCAGTGAGAGCAGCTCCGAACCAGAGAGGAAGGGAGAGGGCTTTGAAAATGCATGCACACAGCAAAACAGCCAGCATCTCCCCCAGTACTGAACAGACCTGTCAAACAGTAGGATTACATAAACATGGAAAGAACATACAGTTTTCAAAAATCCACTTTTATGATTTTTTTATTACAGTGAAATTAGATTCATTAGGAAGCATTCCCTTCTCATGGATAGAGTCAGTCTTTTACCTTCAAAGCATTATTTCTCCATTGCCTGTGATTTTTATTCTACATTATATATGGAGCCTCTGTTTTTTTCTATAGTGCCTCTGTTTTTGTTTTTTTTTCTGTAATCCCATCCACAAATGTGAGAGCAGCAGAATGTCAAATGAACAGCAATGGTAAAGTGGATTACCCTTTTCTTTACAGCAATGTGATGATAAAGAAGATCTGGTGGAAAAGTCATCTCATTTCCACTTCTGACAGCCAACGCAGGTCAGTAAAATAACTACTATTTTTATGTAGTACAACACAATCACCTTAAATATCATTGCTGTTATTGCAGTAGTAGTAGATACAACTGAAGGTGCAAACTGAGGCATATTAATATTTGAAATAACTCTAAGCAATTAAAGGAGAGGTAGTTTTTGTGGGTTTAACCACACTTTTTGTACAGAGGCACTTTATCCAAGTCTTTCATTATATACTACTAAAAAAGAGGTAACACCTACATGACCTCTATCCACAAAGGTATAACAATTGAAAAAAAAAAAAATAGTTCAGTATCAGGTGAAATGCCTGTGCATTTTTTCAAAGAGCTTCATGACTTCAAGTGGATGGTATTCCTTTTTACAGCTATTTGCTGTGGGTTGTGAAGGTCAGATTAGAAACGCTAAAGTTAGACTGGGTTGACAGAAAAACAGCAAAGCAAAAGCATTCTGCTTATTATTCTATCAGTATGCCTTACTCTTAAAAATACTTTTCTTTATAGTTGCAATGGACTAGGACATGCATACAATCAGTTACTAGGTCTCAGTAGTGCTAGCAGAGGCATAGTAGTACTAGGAGCACAGCTATGATCACTGCAATTACCCTCCACTCACCTCATTACACAGCATGGCTGTTCTCTTTCAATCTAAACTAGCTCAAGAAAAATAGTTTGACAACCATTACTGAAATTACCTCTCCTGAAAAAACATCTGTATTCCAAGTGGGAAAGAGAAATTGCTACTACACATAAGAAACTCATGCTTTCTGATGAATCAGACAACTTCTTAGCCCCTGATCTAACAATTTTCAGGACCTTTCTGTAAATAAGGCAGTAGTACTCAACCTCATCACGAGTAGTTTCTTGCTGCTGCAGGCTATGTCCATTCCCTGCCCACAGGGTACCTCACCCCAAAAAAGGAAGTCAAGAGTGAATAACAATCATTAGAGCAATTTATGTACTACATGGTGTACTTCCAACCCTCATCTTTTCTCAAGTGCTTTTCAGACACCAGCAGGGAGTAGGCTGGATAAACAGTCCTGATACCAGCAGGACCCTATTTCCAGCTGCCACTTTTCCCCACAGATCCCTGCCTCCCTCTCACAATCACATGATATATTAGCAAAAGTCTCCTTCAGAGGAAATAACTTCCCAGGAAACACTCTAGCCAGCGTCCCCTGTATTACTTCTTTTGCCAAGATTTCATATTATGAGAAGAAATTGCAGTTTTATTGAAGAGGATGAGTCACTTCAGCAGCGTCGTGTCAGCTCACAAAGTCATATGGCTGAAAAACCCCTTGCCATTGTAGTCTTAAATTGATCACGGATGACAACCACTTTGAGGAAAAAAAAAAATCCACCGCAACTGTATGGAAGTCGCCCCTATTTGAGGAGTCTGTTGAATTTACTCTGTAAGAAAGATACTGGGGGTGGTACCAGACATCCCGGCACAAGTAGCACATGACTTTTAGAGCTTTTCTCTTCCTTGTCAAACACTTGTGCTACATTAAGTGAAAAGGACAAGTGGGAAAAGAAGACGGAGTGTAGGAAATACAATAACGACTTAAGAGTGGTGTGTGGAAATACAGACTATTGAAGCATTTTGGAACAAATCATAACGCTGGAGTATAACCATTTATAAACATGGCAGAGAATAGATTTGAAATAAAATATTTTAGAGTGCTATGTTGGGTAGACTCAGTCAAAAATAGTAAGACCAAAATAGATGAGACATTGTAGACTAAACCAGATGCCAAACACACTTAAGTACTAATCTTTTAGAAACTTAATCAGGAAGAGAAATTCAGATGCTGTCATGGAAACCAACAGTGGGGAGAAAAAAAAAAAAAAAAAAAATCTAAGCAAGCCCATTTTCTTCTAAGGATGGCCTTGCATATGACCAAATAATTAAACATTGTGCTTTGGGAGGTCAAGATCATGATTTTTCACAGAAGAGTCAATGGACCAGACAACAAGAGACCTCCTCATCTGCTCCAGTGCAAGTCAGCCTGAGACTAAGGTAACCATTTTACTTTGCATTGACCTCAGATTTGTCAGCTGTACTGTGTTAGTAGTAATCTGCAGAAGACAGCGGTCAATTAACCATCATAACTATTGCTTCAATGTGCATTCAGACATTCAGAGCACGCAACTTAGACCTCTTCAGAAACAGATGAAAGCAGTAACACCTGTTGGGAAAAAATAATCTAAAAAACAATAGTCTTACCTGTAAGGCCATGAATCTGTCTAAAATGGTTAAATTTCTATAAGGAAAAGAGCCATGGAAAACAAAGGGTAGAAGATAACTGAAAAGTAGAAAATAATTTTTCAATGATACTTTAATGATGGGCAAATGCACAGTAGCTAAGCTGGCACACAATGTGAATACTAAAATTACAAAGTTAAACTGCCCTAAGTTTCAAGGGGGGAGTCCCCCGTGTAGCCAAGGTGAGAGAGACACCTAGCACATGATTAGGCCTCCTGTGAAGTCAGCTGGACAGCCCCAGCTAAGTGCTTAAATTAGACTCTGAATAGTTTATTTTCAGTCATAAACAAAAGATTTTCCAAAAGTTTATCTCTAGATAAAATCACAAATCTACTACTGGTGGATTCACACTTGCTTGTATCAAAAGGTATTACCAATAAAACAGACAAAAGGTACTCTCAAGTACTACATAAATACATTTTGGGCAAGAACAAAAATTAAAGTCTGCTAACAAAGAAAAGGAGAAAAATGAAATCAGCACCTTTGATTTCATTACTGTATCATGTAAAAAATGATACAGTAATGAAATCAAAGGTGCAATACAACATTGACAAACTTGAACGATAAATCTATCTGAGAGAGAAGACTATTTTAAACTGTGAAGCACAATAGCAAGGACCTCTGCTTCCTTGGGAAGCAGACATGATTGCCCGAGCAGAACAAAGGAAACTCTTCAAGTCTTGGAAACATAAGCAACCCTCATCAATTCTGACCTACACATTAAACGACTAGCAAAACCCAAAGCAAAGGTCTAGAAGAGAACTTGAGAGATCATCTAATCTGTACATCCTATCTGAGAGGCAGGACCAAACACATCTAAACCATTCTGAATAAATCACATCCCATCCATCTATTGTCACGTGAAACACACAGCTTGCATGGGAACCATCCCACACTTTTTGCTACTGTTTCATGTGAATTACAGGTTTGATTTTTATCACAGGTTTATAATAGCTATAATTATTCTTGCAGGGACAGTAACAGCAGCAACAAAACAAAACCAACAACAAAACACACAACAAACCAAACCAAACCAAACCCAGCCCCAAAAGAGCTAATAAAAGCTATTCACACACATGCATTTTCACGAGTGGAAGCAGATTCTGTGCCAGCAGGGCTTACTGACATACATGTGCTACGTTGCTTAACCTTGCCTAGTATGGGTAGGCTGTAGGAATTGCAGCCAACACGTTTTCATAAAAACAGATCATGTTCCAACAAAGCTATGTTTTCTTCAGTACAATAATAGCATTTGCATGACAGACAAAGAGAAAGAGAAGAAAGTGCTTGAATAATCAGTAAAATAGGGCCAAAGAGAATACAGAGGAGTTATCAAATGGAACTGAAACAAATCCAACTTGGCCAAGCACTGAATGTTTTGTTATCTAATTACATTATTTCCATTGGGTTACTTTCAGTTGACACATGACCCTAAAAATAAACTATACATACAAGTGAATAAATACAAATGTAAGTGAACAAGTCTCGCAGTATGACATAAGACAGGTGCAAAGACAACTCATTGACTTTTTACATATACCTAAAAGAAAATGGGGTGGCATTTCTTAGCAGAACAAGTAAACTACATCGTAAGACATGTTGGGCTGCCTTATCTTTTGACAGATCAGTCTACAAGCTTTGATTTTATAGCTACCTCTACCCCACATCTCACATTTCCTCTCACCTCTACCATTGGCCTCAGTCCATAATGTAACACACTGGAACAAAGTAATCCAACTATAGATAGAACAAGGAGATGGGGAAAACGAAGTGAGGCACTTCTGTTATCAAAAGAGAAAATGAGAAGAACAGAAAAACCAACAGAAAAAAAAAGCAGAATGCATCTTGACCGGTGAAGGAGGTGTCTGCGGGCCCATTATAAAACTTGTTTTACAAACCTCATTTTTTTTAAATGGTAAATATTACATTCTTTCTTACAGGATTTGCCATGTAGAAAGATAAATATGCCACTGTGGAATGCCACTTAGGCATTTAACTAAAATAAATCAAGCAGAAATACGTATCAGTAAAGTGCCCCTTACTTAAGGCAGTGACATAGTCTCTCTCTTATACCCCATGAAACCAAAGAAAGTGCTGAGAGCTCTCAAATACAGGCCAGCAGAGCAAGCCTTGCATTTAACTATAATATACCTAAATCAAACCTCTTCAAAAATATTTGGCTTCTTACTGTTTTCTGTACATTTCTTTCCAAAATTTTGCTGTTGTTTTATTTTAATCTTGGTTTTCTCCTTTCTAAAAATTTATTCTTGGTGTTGATATCTTTAAGAAGTACATGTGAACTCAATATATTCCTTTCTGTCTCCAGCTTTGCAACAAACATCAGAAAACTCTGCCTTTGTCTTGAACTCTGTAATACTCTAAGGTCAATGCTTTGAATGCACAGTTTCCCACGGTGAACACTGCAGAATGAAACGTGACCTTTGAAATTAAAAATTTACTCTTCATTTTGAATGAAGATTAGACCATTTAGGCCATTACTTACACTTCTTTCCTTATTATTCTTTGATTTTGCTGCATAATCAACATCCTACAAAAAGCAGGATGTTTTTTTTAAAGAAATAATCAAAATTCACCTCTGACCTGAGGATAAAACACATGGTACACTGCAAATGCCTGAAAATAGGATATATTCTCTTCCTCCAAAAGCATTTCTCATTCAACGCTCCTTCCACAAGGCCCAGTTACTTTAGTTCTCTTTCCAAAGAAGAGGCATTCAGTTATGAGCAGAACAATCTCAGTGAGTCACAAACACACCACCACCACTCACTTTTCTGTCACATTAGCATTGTGCCCAGGCAGATCCCAGCCCTGTAAAGTCATCAGAAAGGGAAGATCTTCAGAAGTGCTGAACTATGTACTTGCAGCCCAGGGAAGCAGTAAGGGTACGTTTCTGTCAGCTTGCTGGTCTGTGGCTTTTAAGCACAGACTTGTATGACAGGAAGCCAATACCTGTCCTGTACAATTTCCCAAACTTCAGGTCACACTGTTAAAATATACAGCACATCCACAATACAGTAGTACAGCATACATACAAATGGTGGAATATTAAGAGCATCCTGGAATAGTCTTGGGATAATGATCTTTGGAGTAAATTACGTAAGCACAGTTAAATGGAAGCTTCATGATGCAGTCACAAATGTAGCAGCTACGTTTTCAAAAACATAAAGAAAGAGTTCTCCATCAGAGTTAAAGAGGTATTGCAGCCACTCTACTCTTTGCCAGCAAGACTTCATGAAATATGAAATATTCAACCAAAACCACCAAACTCCAAAAAAGAAGCTAAATACTTACAACACGATGCAACCAAAATAACTAACAGTTTTAAACATACAGAAGAGAGAGAGATAACAAAACAAGCACTTTAAACAATAGCATTATTCACCTTTAAAAACCTATGCCAAAATGTGCCAAAGCTGGGGGAGAAAGGATTTAAGATAAAAGAGTTTAAACTAAATTGAACCGCTTGAGAAAATTCCATTGTAAAGACTCACAGGCAAACTGCTGGAGTAGCTACAAAGCTATAATACGTAGGAAAAGAAAGATTAGCTAGACCCGTGCTTAGAATGTACTATCTAATAAAGCACATTAGATAAAAAAGAAAAGTCTCACTCAAGATGCCCTCTTTTAGGCTTTTGTGATGGTTCTTACAATTAGATAGATATTTCCCTCCAAAGATCACCACACTCTGCACTGAATGACCTTTTGGAACCAGACAGCTGGTCTCTGGGCAGTTCATAGTGGATACACACACACCACAGATTGCTCCAGCACAATTGGAGCAAATTGGTGTTCTCATGGCAGCTCAGTAGACATGCCAAAGACTGAACAAGCACAAAGAGTGTAACTTCTTGCTTCAAATAGCAGAGGAGAAACACAAACTGGTAAGCCGAGGGGTGATGAAGCTGTGCTATATAGCCAATCCACAGATGGGGCAATTCAGACCCCAATACTGAAACAAGACCCTGCAGTGTCAGACCTGGACAACTGAATGGACACAAGAAGTTCCCCACACACACCTCCCCACCCTAATCCAGGTCTAGCTTGACTACCTACAGCATGACGCAACCTGAGAAGCTGAAGATTCAGCGTAATACTCAAATATTGACTCCCAGCTGTCTTCAGCTGGCATTCCTCTGTTTCAGATTAACAATTCCATGCTATCTTATGCCAAGGGGAAAAGGCAATGCTGTTCCTTGTCAAAATCAAGCAAACCACAGTATTGCTAAAAAGTAGGGGGTTCTTTTATTTACAGATTAAGAAACAAATGTGAAGATGCCTGTTCCTGGCTCCTAAAGCAGACAAGCAGTGTCAATCTTCAGAAAATAAGTAACTCCTTTACACTAGAACAGCTTTTCTACCAAGTCAAAATAGTTTCAGCAATTTGTTTCTCAGATACTACTTCAAACCAATTCTTCTGCGAAACACCTCAGCATTAACAAGGCAGCTGCAATAACAGAGAGCAGCAGACTCTGGAAGAAACTCTTCAGTGTAATTCATCTATGCAAGTTGTTCAGATGCTGAGAGAGAACAAGAAGGTTAGATGAAAAAAAATAGGTATTAAGTGATGGAGAAAGTATGCTACAAACACTGCTGCTGATTGTTAATCACTTGCTCAGAAAAGATGACTGAAAGGACCATTCTGATTTGAGGGCTCCTTTTGTTTTGTTTCCTTTCGAAAATGTTTTTGTACTTGTTAAAATGTCCACATACTCAGAACAGGCTAGCAAGTGCAGCTAAAATTTTAAAACCTTATTGGGATCAGTGTTCACAAGACTTTCTTATACTTCTTATTTCCCCCATGTAGAGTTATACAGCTCTGTCTGGTTTTCATAACCATTTTTCAGCAGTGAAATTACACTGAGAATAATGTGGTAGGGTAGCAAATGCAGAGATATATAACACCATGTTGAAAGCAAAAAGGAGAATTTGGGTGAGCCTACATCAGACTGAAGCCACAGAATGACATTTTAATGTACTAAATATTTGAGAAGTGGAACGAGGAACAGAACTTTTTCATTAGGTTATAGTACATAACAATCAAGAGATTCATAGCCAAAAGCTTTTAAAAACACAAATAAATCCCAGATGGGCAGATTATGGTCAACAACTGGAAACCTCAGTTTCACATTTAACTGACAAACTGCAGCAACTATTACTATACTAATTCCATTGCAACCACAATAACATTTTAAGAATAGCTATTTATTATTTTATCCAATGCAGAGGCTAATTTTATCACACGAGGGTGTCCAATTCATCCTTAAAGTCTCTGTTATCTGCAACAAAAGCCATAGCACAAAGTCGAAAATTGCTTAACACTGTGTCACAAACAGCTCATATAAGTAGCAAATATGCTACAAATATCAAAAATACTTGATTGCTCAAACTACCTTTTTGGTTCTGTATTCACACCTCATTTCAAAATCAAGTAAGTATATAATTTGGCTAAATGTATAGACATATCCTGACACCATGACTCCTGTCTCCATGATTAGGAAGCAAGAAAGTATTTTTTCTTTAGTGCAGATCTTAAAGTACAACCAAACACCAAAAATTAATACTTTTGTATGTTTGTTTTGCACATTAAGTCCTAATAGATTTACAAAATACAATACTAAATTACACTCTGGATTTGTGGTGGATAAGCATTTTGTTTTGTTTTCAAGTGTCAGTAAGTTTAAACCTGTTAAGTCCTGCAGGTCTCCTTCTGATCATCTGAATTATTTAAATTAAAAACAAACAAACAAACAAACAAAAAACATTTCTGATAAACTTATTTCACAGTAATTTTTTATACTCACTCTGCATGGATACAGAGCTAAAAATAAGTAAATAAAACAGCTGACTTAACTTTGCTGTCAGAGAAGTAACATCACCACTGTCCTAAGATCAAGCATAGAGACTGCAACCCAAAACAATTTTTGTTAAGGAAGCCAAGAACCTAACTGAGTAGGGATCCTACATGCTCAACTCCTTCTCATATATGGAGTCCTACATATTCACCTCCTACTCATATTCAACTCCTACTGGTGGCTGCTTCAATATTAAAGTGAGTTATAAAGCATTTTATCTTGAGGTTATTGTTTTTAAAGTTACATCTTTGAAATTGTAAAGCGCTGAAGTATTAGGTCAACTTCTCCTAACACTTCCACAAGATTTCACGATGCACAAAAAAAAGCTGGTCTTTATAATCCTATCCAATACCTGATATGAGAACTAAGCCTTAGAAGATGCACTGTGTTTGTGTAAGGCCCAAGAGTCTGAACCTACTACATGCCTAAATCAGTAGGAGTGTATCTAAAATCCCACAGAAATGTCTCAGCTTCCCTTGTAGAATTCTTCATTTCTCCCTACACAACCAACAGCCACCATACACTGCTGTATAAAATGGTTGTGACTTACCTTCAGAAAAGCATTCTTCTGAGATGCTCTAGTTACCAGCACCCCTGCTTTTAATGCTAAAACAATGCTGAAAAGAAGCAACCACAGATGAATGCAATACCTACTCAGAACTGAACAAAACAAAATAATTCAGTTGGAAGGGACATAAAAAGATCATTAAGTCCAACTGCCTGACCACTTCAAGGCTAACCAAAAGTTAAAGCATTTTATTGAGGGCATTATCCACATGCCTTTTGAACACTGACAGGCCTGGGGCATCAGCCACCTCATTAGAAACAGCTCCTCATGACAAGAAGCTACAATGTGCATGAAGATGAAGGCAAGCTTCTCAATACACCATGGAGCAACTGTTCACTTCTACCCCTCCCAACTTCATCTGTAGTCTCCTATGTCAGGAAGAATACTTTCAGAGACAAAATATCTGAGGGAATCCTCTCTTCAGGGCACCATGACATGTTAATAAGAAAAATAATCACTTCTGTTCTGTTATTCCTCTCTTCATCACTGGTGACCATGACTAAAGAGTTTCGGTATGTCCAAGTAACCTTTAATTGCCAAGTAGATAACCCTCAAAGGCCCTCTTGCACTTTCTAGGCTTAAGAATAGCCACACATATGAAAACTTTTTCTGCACTTCAAAGGTCAGCTGGCTGAAGAAGAGATTTACTTTCCTTCCTTATTAACTTGTCCTCTTGTCCTTAAAGCATCATAGTTACACACTCTTCATATATTGGAAACAAGATCTCTAGAAAGAACACTTGATTCAAGCATCAGAGCCGCTGGATGAGGCAAAGGTGGAAAGCTACACGTTATATTTAATAACCAAAAAGATGTTTGATAGAGAGAAGGAGGGAGATAAAGGTGAAAGCAAAATCCATGATTTCTAATCTCCCAGACAGGAATACTTGAACTTTCTTTCCTCTATCACTAAACTCAAACTCCTAAGATTCTAGTCACTTAAGTTCTGCCTCACAGTTCACATAAGATTTTGTTGCAAACACATACAAAGTACCTACAGAAAGCATCTGCTCTCAGCATATGTCAGAATCTCTCCAAACGCAAGTCAAAACCAGATCACAACAGAAAGCTGTATTTTCCATTTAATTCTATTGCTTCACCTGTGCAATGACTGTGAAAATCTTGTGCACAGAGCTGCGCTGACGAAATGGGAGTATCTGATGTTATGCTGATGCCTTATGCGAGATGAGATCTATTTGTCTCTCCATAAGCTCTGAATCTCAAGAACAAAATGTCAGCAAGCTCTTTTCTAAACACTCACCCACTCTAACATGATTGAGGTCCAAAAACTGTAATACCAGCATTAGGCAGGCAATGCAGCATTCACAACTTGACAACCTCCTCTGGAAATGCAGACAAGAAAGTTCTTAATCCAATCACCCATCACCCTTATGTTTCCCTCCTTTAAAAAAAAAGAAGAAGAAGAAAAAAAAAAAAAAAAATCATTTCAAAAAAGAGCAGCCTGGGCAAGCAACTGACAGCTGTTAGAAAACCTAAATGAACAGCAGATTTTTGTAAAGAAAGACAGACAGTGCTACAAAACACTGTATTCATGCCAGTGCTGGCCAAGGTTTCACAACAAATTGGGCAGCTCACATTCAGAATAACTCCACAGCTGATGAAGCAGATCAGCTGCAGGCTAAGTCATTTTCCCGGCGCTGTTACCCCTCACACTCCATGCAGAAGCACACTGCATAACCTGCATTGTGCATTCAGAGCACAGAGATCAAACAGCTTCTGTTTCCTCAAAGGAAGGCTCGGTGCCACCACTTATTTCCACTTCTGCCCCGCACAAAGTATTTTATAATCTCAGAATTTGAAATTAACCATGGTGGCTGACAACAAACAAGCAAGTTACAAAGACCACCAGGGACCAGATATTATTCTGAACGCAGACAGTGGAATACAAACACAAATCAAAAACCCAGACTGCATCCCAGCTGAGCATCTATATCAAGAAGTATTGGTAGGTTTTCTAATGCTGTAAGGATGTCACACCATGCAATATACAGCATTTAATGTGCTGCTCTCTACCATTAGTATTCGTCCTTAAGTATTACATGCAAAATTAATCTCTAACCAGCTTTCTCCTAGGCCTAAATCCCAGAGCGGTATCGCTTGGCCTCCAAATAAATGCACTGGCCAACACTGAAGTGCTGCATTACTGAGCATTATCAGAATGAGATCAGGCCAATTTTATTCACCTCTAGGGTGAAAAAAATTAATTAAACATCTGTCAGAACCTAAAAGAAGATACCACCCTTTAGTATCACCAATGCAAAACCATTACAGATTTAAAAAACTGTTTCCACAAACAAGAGTCAAAAGAAGTTAGATAACTAAATGTTTCAGAAAAAAATCTCACCTGACTCCTATTTTTACTTCCTTTGGTTTTGTTAAAATCTCCCCCAAATCTAACCTCAGGTCTAGGGCTTTATGGGAGGTTACAAAGCCCACTCAGTGATGTCCCTCAACTCTAGAGTCTCCCTCTGCAGCTGAAAGGTGCAGCACAGCAGCCTGCGACCAGCCCCAAGTGCTGCTGCAGGACACACGCTCCCAAAGGCAGCAGTCCCCAGCCTTCCTCAAGCTCTCCATCCCGCAGCAATTACATTTCCATTTCCTCTCACTAGCAGTAAGGCATCTGCCTGATCATTCCTTGGTATCCTGCAGTTGGAAAAAGTTCCTCCTCTAACAAGAAATGACTTCTCTTCCACTTCCCTCCCCTCCCCTGGAGAGGGAACAACAGGGCGGAGAAGCCACCTCGACACAAAGCTGAGTCTCGAGGAATACATGGAACAAGCCAGCAGCTACACAATGTTCTCAGAGAAGGAACTAATTACAAGTACATCTATCACTTTCAGTGCACAAAAATAATGACAAATGCAACACAAGAAAGCTGTGAGGCACTGATTAAATAAAATCCACTGCATTAATTTGCTTAGTCAGATGGGCAATACCTTCCAAGACATTTCCAACATCACAGGACTGAAGCAAAGTCAACCATCTTCTGAAAATGTCTACAGAAGTCTTGAAGCATTTGCTGCTCGTAACCAGCAAGGGAACACTAACTCCCTGTCCTTGAGAAGGTTAAGCAGCTTAGCTGACCCCACACATGACTGCTTTAAAAGCAATCCATTAGTCAATTAAAACTTCCAAAGGCATTCAGAGTCAAATACAACTAACTTAGCTGTGTCAGATCACCGCCTCTTCAAACTATGCATGAAAGTTATATGCAGGTGTAAGTTGCAAATATTGTCACACCTGGCCCATCCAGCTAGCTCCGGCAAATGCATTTACAGCTGCTTTTCCCTTTTTCTCCCGTCTCAGCATCTACTGACCTAAATATGAGATAGCAAATGTAATTACAAGTAATATGCAGCAGAAACTGTAAACAGCTCAAGAGAATTATTAAATGATGCCCTACAGACTTCACCAAAGTATTAGATTCTCATAAGAAGTCATTTCATTTTTAGAGCTATTAATTACATCTTTACTTACCAGCAGGACTACAATGGAGCTTAAATGTCAAATACTTAACAATAATTTTTACATCAGCCATCAGTGCTTCCTAAAAGCATGGAACTAAGGCATTCAAGCCATCATCAAGCTCTTCAATTAGCTTCTAACACAGATTAACAAGAATTCATGTTTGTACACTCTCCAGAGGATGGGCCAGATGTAAATTTATCAAGAATTCCAGTACAGGGATATTACAAAGAAAAAAAAAAAAAGGGGGGCAAGTTTGAAGAATAACATTTTGTTAATACATGAAGTCAGACAAATTTGAACATACACTGAGATCTGTAAAAGCTGAAGCCCTTCAAACACAAGAAGCAAGACACACAGATTCCGTAAGGTCATACAATATTCAATGTTCACAGCTTCAGCAAATTTTTTTTGTATTTCAAGGAAGAATCTGTCGCATACATTGGCAAGATGCCAGTAATAACGGTTTGGCTACACATAGGCACTGTTTTAATGAATCTATCTAAAAGAGAGTCCTGATGGTAACTTGGCTACATTCACTTTAAGGCCACCTCACTTTTTCCATTCTTGAATTCTGTCTGGGGAGACATGCTTAAAGCTGGATCTTTAATGAACTTTAGCCTAATGAACAAAAAAGCATCAATTAACTTTTTGCACTAGTTTATCTGGGAAAGAAAAAGTAAAACAAAGTCCCATACTAACCAGATTTTAAAATACCTAAGTTTTCATTTTCAGAGCTCCACCAGTGCATTAATCCTGTTTACCAGTACTTCTGGGTAGCAAAGAATGATCATCACCTACTCACAATTTTTCCTCTCTTTAAATGATGAGGAAGCCAGAATTGGTGGCGCAGGTGCTCACCAGCCCACCTCAGTAAATGTCTTAACTCATTAGATCTCACTCATGAGTGAAAAATATGGCTGGATGGCCTCCTGTAAATATTCTCATTGCTTGCAGACGAATTCTGTGTGATACTTCTTTTAGCACACTATTTACATTTTTGTAAAAAAATGTGGACCTTTCTCCTCTTTTTGGGAGGGTGTCTCTGACCTTCTTTTCCATTTTGTTGAATCTATTCCCCCTTCTGCATTACAGCATCCAGCTTCTCTCCCATGAACAAACAGGATTGCTTCTGAAGACATATTTTTTCATCCTCCCTCTATCTTATTTTTTCCATTTCTTGTACATGCCAATTTCATACAAAAAAAAAGGAGCTTGAAAGCTCCACTACTTGTCCCACAGCCACAAACTAAACCTAGTGGACCAAAGAAAGGCATAAGTCATTGAGGCATCAGAAAATAACACTTGGGTCTGCTGCCTGCAGCAGCCAAATGAGGATGTTACGAATTTCTTTAAAGACACTATTCCTGCAACCTCTTCAGGTTTCCCTCTTCTGTGAAAAGAGAATGTCTCAATTTCCAATTTTTTTCAGTGCTGCCAATTTAACAATAGACTTTTATTTAAATACAGAAAAATCAGTACAAAGATTTGCCCATTGAATATAATGCATCTTAAACATGTTTGACTTAGTTTATACTGTTCAATACTTATATTTTCTCCTTTTTATGTTTTGTTGGAGCAATCTAGAAACACTAATAATTCAGAATAGCAATACTATTTCATTAAAAACAGATACTTTTCACAGCGTTATTTTTCTCAAAATATGCAATTCCAGAAGATTTTAGGTAACAAGTATAGCCTGAGTGTTCCTTTGTTTCATTCTTTTAGAAGACATTGTTTCCCGCTGTATTTAAGCAAATATAAATGAATTAAACATACTAGAAACGACAGACTTTTCATAAGCCATGCCCTTAACTTTTAAAGCACCATCAAAAAAATGTGGTCAAAGATATCGGTTTCAGTGTTTTCTGATAAAAATGATGGAAAAGTAGTAAGTGGCACAATCCACAGACTTGCCAGAATGTTACTGCCATTCCACAGATGAAGAAACCAAAAAGCACACAAATTCAAAGGAGTATGAGAATCTTCTGGTTGGTAACCCTATGCTTCTGGCCCCAGACTACAGGATCAGAGCAAGAAACTGAGAAAAGTGTGATATGGTATTTTTTAAATTAAAACTGACATTCTAAATATTTTGTATATTATGCATCACTGTTCTTTAATCTTAAAAAAATCCTAATGTTTTAAAGAGTTGATATATATATGTGTGCTTTCAATTTTACTTTTGGAATGTCTGGAAGGGGGGCACAAAAGAGAAGGAGGGAGGAAAGAGCTTAATACAAATAAAGTGCATTAAAATAAAGTTGAAAAGTAACATTTAGCCATGACTCTATTTTAAATTACCCTTACAACTGCTCTTTAGTCTTACAGTTGGATAGATGACAAAAAAAAAGCTGTTGGTAAAGAAAAAATCTTAGAGATGTCTACACTTTAAGAGCTAAAGAGTAAATTTGCTTTGACTTTTTACTTAAGATATGAAAACAGCAAGCATATCAAAATTAATTATAGATATTTTAAACAGACAAACATTTACTCCAAAACTTCATTAAAGTATGTAAAACATCTTTTGAAGCTGTACATTCCTTTCTTCCCCTGGAACAAAGTCCTAATAACTAGTACACCAGACAATTAAAAGGAGATGGTTTCTGTTCCCAGTTTTATAACTGGCATACAAGCTGTATGCCATATAAGTTGTATCACTCCACAACCACTGACTATCAAGAACTTGCTATGGACAAGAAACCTCTCTCCCACTCACTAAACCAAGTTACAGTAATATGTACACACTTCCCTTTAATTCTGTGCAAGTTTAAAACATGTAAGGACACCTTTGTTCCACCTGGGAGCTTGTAGACTAACTTAACTCTTTAAAAAACTGGGCATCAAAACCAAGCAAGGTTTCATAAAGTAGGCTGTAAAAAAAGCTGCTTTCTCAGTTTCTCTGAAAATGAATATCCATTTAGGTACTCAAACCATTTCTAATCCTCTACCAAACTTTCATGGCTGTAACTACTGATTTTACATTTACTTAAAAATGAACTTTACCATAGTTACTACACAAGTTCACTTCTTTTCTCACTTCTTCTTTTCTCACCAAAGACACAAGAAATGTATACTGCACAAAAGGTGCTATTTTTCCATAAACAGGTTATATTATGACTTTATCGCTGCTCCTCAAACAGAATTGCAATTCCAGACTTGTAAACTTGCATATTAAACTGCATTTAACTGGTGCCTCTTCAAACATAAAGATCATGCCTCTATATTAAGCAACACCACTACAAAGTAAGAGGTGTATGAAGCTGACGATAGCTGAATGCAATTTATGAAGCTACCAGGCCACTTCTGCATAGTGAACAAGCCTGCCTGGCTTCTGAAAGCTCCCATCACTTTCTGAACTCAGCAACTTCCAAAAAGATCTCCAATGGTCAAGTGAAGAGTCGCAAGGATTCACCCCCACTGTAGGATGTTAACTCTTCAAAAGCAAACCCAGAAAATGCAGGTTCTGAAATTGTGTCATCTGCCTACAAATGAAAATGCATCTTGTGAGTAGCCAAGCTCTAATTTTAAATCTCCCAAGGTTTACATTAGGACAGGAATTACATCTTCTCCTGTACTTTTTAAGAATTATCAGGGGATAAAGAAAAATCTGGTCTCTTTTGCTCCTGATATAATCAGCAACACTGCAGAAGCAGCACCAACATCTTCAGTTTCATTCCCCACAGCTTCTCTGACGGGTCACCCCAGATACGCAGAGGGAGCACGGCTCAAAGCACAAGGCTTTCTGCAGTGGCTGTAAGGCACACAAAGTTAGTCTCGCACTTGCTCTTCCTGCTCGCAGCACCGGATCATACAAATATTCAAATACATTAATTTAATGAAGAAAACAACTTTTGCTGTCAGCATTCAAAGTGACTTATGCAAGAGACACATGTATAAGCATTAAAAGAAAATGCTGTTTTAACATGCATTATCCTGGGTAAAATAATCAATAAAAGACATTTGCATTTCATTGCCAAATTAATTTGTTCAGATAACCACATACTTCAAGCATGAAGTGTAGCTTGAGGTGTTTTTGTCTTCACTTTGTTTTTTACCTCAGGAAAGAGCTAGTTACCTACAGGTAAAAAATAATAATAATGATAAAACTTGCCCCCTAGCAATAAAGAACAGGTCAAAGAAAAAAAAATGGTGGGAAGGATGTTGGATACAAAGACATGGATAATAAACAAAGGAAGAGAGCATGATCCAGAGTCTAGAATCAAAGCTGAATCCTTGTCATTGCTTCCCTGGAAGTGAGCATGTCACAGAGAAGAACCCCTATAGCATCAGTCCACCTGAAATTCAAAGAGAGGACCTGTGATCTCTGGTCATTCAGCAACACAGGGTGAAAGGAGCAAGAAAATAAACACAAAAAGTAAAACCCATGGGGATCAGGAAGGTCTCCCCGTACAAAGATGAGACATTATAATATGGAAGAATGTGCAAGACTTCTCATGAGGAGAAGCTTGTTTAAAGGAAGAGGTCCGAAGACAGCAACAGAGTTACACCATTTAAATTCGGCCATTTAAAATTGCAGTAGTAAAGGCACATCTTTTCCTGATATGTGGATTCCCCAGTTCCATTCCTGAAGAGAAGGGTACACACTTGCAGTTATCTGAAAAAGGCTCGGAAAAATGTAAAAGTGGCAAATGTATGAGAGTCATTCAGCTTGTCATCTTCCCAAAACACAGAGGTATCACTGCTTTATGAAACAATCTTTTTGTTTAGTAGAAACTTCTAGACAGCTTCTGAAATCTGCATCCCTGCTCCGAAGCGGTGCATTTATTTATGCCAATCAGTCTTGATAAATGGCAGGCTCCAGAGTTTCTTCAGTACTTTCAGCTCTAATTAGTTGACATCATGTTTGGACCTTGGACAACCTTTCCACAACACTCAACTTGAACTTTTGCTGCTGCTATACAGTGAGTCACCACTACCAATCACCATGCATAATGGGATGGAGTACAAAAACAGGTGAAATCCACTTACTAGGGTGAGAAAATATAGAGAAACCTATTTTCTAAGCCTTCACTTTCATGTTACCTTTCCTCTTTGGACGGCTGATCTCCACTCATTTCATAAGCATTTGCAATATCTCCTCACTAACATTCCGATTTTTAATTCCTCTGAAGGAACTCATTAGGCAGCTATACAATACTCTTGCTTAATGGTTATTGTTTGGGGTTTTTTAATGTTACCAGCGAGCTTGGACATATTATAACAGATATTTGAGCTAAAACATATTTGTCATGTTATAGTACATTAAAAAACACACACAAATAAGATGCATTACATCTGTATCTCCCAGAAGTACAAGCTGATTACATAAGCTCCCTCTCAATACCAGAGGCACAAATGAAGTAGGAAAAAATCAATTGTAGCTATAATACTCAGCAACAGGCAGCAACAAAACTGCAGCAAACCATGGAGTGTTCATTTCCAGCTTCCTCAGGCTCTGAGTGGATACTTTGGATGACACCAACACCCTTCTCAACAAGAACAAGAGTCTGAAGAGCACAGTATAAATTTGAAAGTGTGGGTTTGTTCTTGTTTTGTTGTTGGGTTTAGTCTTCTGTTTTGTTTTTGACTTTGAATTGCTCTCTGAGCAAGGGTTAATTTTAATTTATTAAGTTGTTATTAGCAATTCTGAGAAAGGAGTGTTGCTCTCTAAGCTATTTATTCTTTACTCTTATAAATGAATGAAAATCAGTCACTGCCATTTTTCCAGTGCAGACACTGTTCCAGCTTTGATCAGGTTGTCTCTCTAAACTGATCACACCCTTACCTCAGGCTCTGCCTATTCTCTGCCAACCTTTCCCTCACTATGACTTGTATTTTTGAGGCACCATACCCAGTACTTAACACTGTGGGCATTCCTAACAGTTTGGAAGTATACAAATTTTCTGGGGCCGGATAACAAGAATATTTTGTAGGAGATTACTGCCTGCATCAGTTCGTAGTGTAGTTTAAGGGTTTTTTGCCATATGGTATGCAACAGTTACAGGAAAGAAAGAAAGACCAAGCTTTAGCACTATAATCACTATTGATTACAGTTTCAATGCAACTCATTATTACACTTCCAGTATAAGCCAGTGTGAATGAATAAATGCAGACTGAGCAGAAAGTATTGTGAGCACATTATTTAGCAATCCTACAGTATTTACAGCAACTTCTTAAGTGTTTGGTAAACACTGATGCTTCAGAAACTGTAAAGGACTAAGGGTGGGAAAAAGCTTAGACGCTTTCAAGAAGAAACAAAGGCGTAGTAGGTTTGGAGCGTACTTCAACGCACACTCTAAGACCTCTGTTGCAAAAATACTTATGTAATCATAACTGATGGCAAAACCTCTGCAGGTACACCAGGCTGATTTTAATTGCCAATGAAAAAAATGCAGCTATTTTTAAAAGTGAGAAGGGAAATCAGACAACCATACTGCCTCTCAGAATGGTTTCCAGGGAACAAAAGACTGTCTAGAAAACTGGGGAAATGGCAAATTCATTGGTAGAAAGGTGATAAATTGCTGAAGTGTAGCTTGATATGGAAGAAAGTGAGTTAGAGCCATAAACCAACTTGGGGAAGTAGGCGGTTCTGAAAACACTGCAAAGACTTCAAAACGTCTTCAAACATTGAAGTTCTTCAAAACGTTTGTTCACACGAACTTCAGGGGTGAATTCAGTCCTCCTGTTACTTTATTCAGGTAGTACAACTGCAAGCTTCTCATCAATGATGTATTTAGTCAAATATATTACTAGGATTATCTCACTCAAAATGAATAAAGATGGGGAAAAACAAGCAATCAAGGAAGCCTAGTGTGAGAAGAAGCCATTTCTAAAACAGGTACAAAATTATTTAGTAAGTTCTAAATGACTCTTGGTTTTCCCAGAGCTGACATGCTTTGCTGAAATTTTGTCTGGACTTTCAGTACAGGTGAATCCATGGAAATTGTGAGGGGTCTCAAAATCCAAGCACATTAATTGGACACAATGCATTCATCCTTTTTATTATCAATCCTACATTTTTTAAAAAAACTCCTCTATAGAAAGTAACATATGAGGAATTTATCATAAGCCAGTAAAAATCAAGTTGAGGAAAAACAACCAGCTACAGTCCTGTTTTTTCTGATGCAACTACTCAAGATACTTGATTTTACAAAGAATTCAGTTCCAAGGATCATATTAGAAAAAATTAGACATTTTTCATTATTTTCATTATAAGACCTTTCATTATTTTTTTCTAGCACATTGACAGAGTGACTAACAAATAATAGCTCAGCAGTGAACACTGTCTCTATTTGCAACAAGACTTACTGTTAAATTTGCAGTAAGCATAACCATAATACAGAAAACACCCAAGCACAAAGTAAAATGTTGCAAAAAGTAAAAAAGCTGCAAGTGGTGGGGATGGTGGTTTGTTAGTTTGTTTAAGAAGAAGAATCCTTAGCCAGCAGTCTCTTCCCTCAGTCTCAAGGGGATTCTCTTTGAACTAATTAAAGAAGAATTGGAATCTCACAAGGACAAACTCGAAACAATTGAAAAAGCTAGAAATCGTCTCTATTACATAACTTGTCTGACTGATTCCAAATCAAAACACAGGCTGAGTTCCAAACTGGAGGAAAAAGCTAACAGATTATAGTTCCTCTTCTTTTCCTGTAGCTTTTAAAATTGAAGCTCTCTGTGTCTAACCTCATTTCATGTTTGCATAGGCAGCTACATCACAGGCCACTGCAAAATGGTAAACTGTGGAAACAGAAAACACACAAGCTGTACTTAGAATTATCACATTTTAGAAGACTCACTACAACTGACAACCCCAGGATCCAGCAAGTTCTTGACAGAAACTATTTTTCTGACTGGAAAAAAAAAAAAAAAATCAAAAAGAGGTGTTAAAAATAGTTAAATTTGTACAGGCTTTCTGGAATCCAAGCAGATCCCCGATGATGAAAGATTCCAAGTCAGAACAGACTCACTGGTAACACGCTGTGTATAGTAAAGTACCTGCAAGCGTTTCATGTTAGTAATACCATACGTGAACCCATAGAGTGGATAAATAATTATTTACGTAGCAATCCATGTTCACACACCTCTCACAATAACCCTGACCAGAGCCTGGGACCACCAGCAAACGCCTCAATAGCAGGCAACAGCATCCCTTCAGGATGTCTCTCTTGTTAAAGCAAAACTTTAGCACAAAGGAATTAAGTCTCCCCACAGATAAAACCTAAAAAGTATGAACCAAATACAAAAACTGCAACCTTTGCCTACACAGGTCTGCAGAACTCGGAACAGCAACATCTCCATATGGTGTAAATAATGACAATTATCACAACAATGATGTTAGCTGCTTAGCTTCCCATGTGAGGAAAGAGACCAAAGATTGCAATTATGTATAATCTGTTGAAGCAATTTTTCATTTTAATGCAACAACTGGATGACAGTAGCGAGAGCAATTGCTGCTTGCTTTTAATTCGATCAAGAGAGCTAAAGGAACTAGGCCAGGACCCAGAAAAACACAAAATCATACACTGAAGTACCGAAGAGCAGACAACTAAAAGCTCCACCACCTTTCCAAGTATCATTCTGACCTGCTGATCTCATACAAACCAGTTTCATACACCACTGTTAAACTACAGATATTCCACAGCAGCATGTTGTCAAAACTTCAGCTCTTTTCAAACAAGTTAATAATTTCAACAAGACTTAAAGCAACGTGAAGTTTACTGTGCCCATCCCTTACTTCTGCATCTCAGGATTTACACCTTTAAGAAAACAAACAATTCCAACACTGCTCACCTTCTTTACACACTCAGGATGTTCCATATGAAAACCAATGCATCCCACCAGCAGGAGCAGGATACAGAGCACTATCCACCTTGGGTGTGCATTCAGCATTTCTCTCTCTCCTTCTTTTTTTATTAAAGTTTCCATCCCGCCCTGAACTCTACTACGGATGAGTTGACAGATGCAGAAAGTTTCATATCTAGGACTAGGAACAGTTCTAATCGTTATTAAAAAATTCAGAACGTAAGCTACTCTGGAAAGCCTATGGTTAATGCAAAGTGTACTTTCTGGTCCTAATCCAGTGACAAGTGAACGTTTGTCCATAGTATAGCACTGCCGGATTTCAGCACAATTCATTATAAATTGCACTCTCTGTTCATAGAAGGCCAGCATTCAGAAGAGAATGAAGCTTTGCAGTTCAGATAGGGAGATATTAACAAGGCAGCTGATGGTCACGAAGGTCAGCAGTAACAGGAAAAGTACTGACTCTGGACTGAAAAAAAGAAAGGAGATAAAAGGAAGAGCAGAAAGGGCTCGTGTATCTTCTGTTAACTGTACATCTGGCTCTTCTTAGTGTAAACGCCACCTGAATTCTAGGGTCATGATGCATCACGATAAAAGACAAATTACATTTCAATTAAAAAAAAATCAAGCAAAGATTTAGTAGCTATACCATAAAGATTTTTTAATTTCTAATGCTGTCTACTTTTGTCTGCTATTAAAAAGAAAAGACTTATCGAAGGAAAAGAAATAAAACAACCATTTTGAAGCAGACACTGCAGTTTGCTCATTCCTTTGTCACAAACATAAGGCCCTCTTGCTTTACTACTACAAAAGAAAGTTTGTTATTTTAATAGAAAAGAGAAAAATGAAGAAAATAATAAGAAAAATAGATTGCTCTATACAAAGATGCCTGTACACAAGTAGTTTTACAGCAATTATAAAGACCTCTGTGAAACCTTTGTGTAGTGCAATCAGTGCGGCTGGGAACCAACCTATGTATAATTATTTCCAAATAAGTTTGTGGTTTGTTTACAGAAGGTTGTTTTTGGATTTCCGAGAGCAAGCCAGAAAATCACCTCAGAAAAGCAGAACTACAATAATACAGAGATCAGGCAGATGAAAGCTCACCCAACAGACTACTTTTTCTTAAGAACCCCAGTAAATTCTCAGTTTCAGTCTTTGTTCAAAAGTTATCCTCACAACTAGCCCGCATTTGACTTCTCTTTGCACTGCTGGTACTTCTGCAGATCTCCTAACCCAGCAACGCCCCCTCACCCCACAACTCCCACACGTCCAGAGAACAGCCCGAGGGAACTGTGTGATCTCACCTTTCATTTTGACAGTGGGCGAATTGGGTCCAGCTGATTGCTTCCTCCATCCTCTCCAGTTCTGGCAAAGGCTCTCTGCCTCAGAGATGAAGGAACAAAGAGAGTCCTCTTCAAAGTGATCAGAGTCTTCAAAGGAAAACCTCTCCCCGTCCTCCCACTCGGCAAACATGAGTTCCATCACATCCGACAAGCAATGTGGGGGGAAAAAAAAGAAACAGAACTGCTCGCTTTAACAGGTGGACGGGCTTGAGGACTCGTGTAATGCTTAAAATCTCGATTCGGTTCAGATCCCCATGCTACGGTACCAGGAAAGCAAGTGTTGTCTTGAAGTGGGAGAAGCAGGAAACCATCGCAAACTACGGGCGCTTGTAAAAAATCCCAGGAGACAAGTTTCGCTTTGTTTAAAAAAAGTTTGTTTTTGTTTTTGTTTTTTTAAAAAAAAAAGAAGAAAAAAATGAGAAAAAAAAAAAAAAAAAGTGTACGTCCGCAACGTGTACCAGAGCCCGGAGGTGTGGCTGGGGTGTGCGGAGGTGCTTCCAGCGCGTGTGACACGCGGAGCCCGGCCACCTCCAGCGCCGGGCGCCCCCGAGCCGCTGTCCCGCGGGTGCCGCTGTCCCTGAGCTCGTGCTTTGCTCACTCTCAGTGCACCAAGACCCACCCGGCGGCCCCGGGCCGGGGGAGCGACGCCTGCGGGGCGGGGGCCAACTTCCCCCGGGCTGCCCGGCGCCGTAAAAACGCCCCCGGGGCGGGGGCAGCGCGGCCTCCCGGCGGCTCCGCACCGCCACCGTCACCGGCGGCCGGCGGGCAGCGGCTCCGGCCTCATGGGGGCGCGGGCGGCGGGCGGGGAGAGCCGGGCGATGGGCGCTGGGGGCCGGCCGCCGCCGCTGCCGCCGCGGCTGGAGCCCGCGCTCCTAGGGGCCCATGGCCGCCGGGGCCCCGTGCGCGGACGCCCCCTCCCGTGCCCGGCCCGGCGGCGGTTCGCGGTCCTGGCGCGGTAACGGCGGCGGCGGGTGGGTGCCCGGCGCGGGCACCAAGATGGCTCCGCGCTTCCCAGCTTCACCTGCGACACCCCCCCGCCAGCTGAGCCCCGCTTCCGCCGCCGCGCTTCCGGCTTCCGCCGCCAGGCGGCCGCGCGGGGCATGACGGGGGCGGGGGGAGCTCGGCTCGCTGAGGGGTCCCCTTGGCGAAGGGGGGCCGCCTTTGCTCTGTTTTCCCCCGTGTTAGATAACCACAGGGAAATGGGGAGCATAACGTGCTAAAGCACACCTTTGTCCCCCAGAACAGACCACAAATAAGTCACCCGAGGTGGAAGTAACAGCTACGCTCACCTAAACAGAGGTGAAGGAAACATTACGCCGCCCAACACCACTTTCAGGTGGTGTTTTGTTCTGTTTCTTAAATACATCTTTTAAGAAAGAAAATTTAAAAAGAAAAAGGAAATAAAACATGAGGGCAATACTGCTCGTACAGTAGTAAGTAGAAGTAGCTGAACTCAAAAATAAGAGTCAAACCGCACCAACCTCTTGTCTCGGCCCAAAAAATCCCCTTTATCTCCACCAGAGCCTGAGGGAAGGAGGCAGGTGCCTGGGGAGTTGGAGGAGTCTGAACAACTCTGAAATTAATAAAGTACCTCCCATCCCAGTAACGCGAGGAGTTACGTTAGGTTTACACATCGTACCTACACTGTAAGCAGGAGGTTTTCTTTTGAGCTTTTTCTAAAATTCTGTTTTATTTTGGAGACCTATTTAATTGTTTCATTGAGAGAGTAGGCTGGTGTAAACCCCAATGGTAAGTTTTCTCTATAAGCTGAGTAAGTGTCAGCTGAGCAACTGCAGGCTGGACCTGCATCTTCCTTCCTGTATTTGTACAGAGGAAAAAAAAAAAAAAAAAAAAAAAAAAAAAAAAAAAAAACTCAAAGGAAAAAGAAGAGCTAATGAAAACAGAATGAAGCATTAGGAAACTATTCCTAGAGCTGAGGGAAACTGAAGTGCTCTGTCTGGGAACACTTAGCGTGTCACTCATCTTAATTCACTATAGTCCTTGATCAAAAAAAAAAAAAAAAGATAATTGATGAATCCTCATAGTGGGTCTCAAGAGATACCCCTTGGACCTTAAGGGAAACTATAATGCTTACCAGTATAGTATTTAAGATCTTGACCACAGAAATGTGCGTTAATAAAATGTCCATCAACTGTAAAAAGTGTGTTTACCTGTATAAATGTCAGATCTTTCAGTGCTTCCTACCAGTAAGGAAAAAGGGAGCAGTCCACAGCTTTTTAATCCTCAAATCTTTCTCGTAGACTTCATCTGACTTAATATGTTGCTTGTCCAAAGTGGCTGTTCTAAAAATACTTGCACAATTCCTTTAAGGGATCTTCTTGAGGAGATATCTGAGGTAATAAATACATGACAAATGTAGTCACTGCATGTCTTTTTACAGAAATAATTTTTTTGCTAAATAAACTCACAACACTAGTAGGCTCCCTGTGCTTTTTTTTTTTTTTTTTTTGCTAACAGCCTGCCTGTAAACATTTTTATTTCACAGGAAGAGCTCATTCATAGTCATGCATACATGCATATGGCTTATCTAAAGGGTGGTATTATCCCTAATAGTCTGTTACACAAGAATGTATGTATTAAAACCTGTTAAAATCAATTCAGGAGCTCTGAAATTCACCTTTTGGGAGGGGAAGGGGTGTGGAGC
Organism: Oxyura jamaicensis; assembly: GCF_011077185.1. NCBI lineage: Eukaryota > Metazoa > Chordata > Aves > Anseriformes > Anatidae > Oxyura > Oxyura jamaicensis. Next base: position 15,717,016 of record NC_048898.1, read on the forward strand.
CTAGAACCTGTTTTTCAGCTAGCCAGAAATACTGTTAATTAACAATAGTTGCTGTAATTACCTTGTGAGCTAATGACAGTCAGACAGGTAGTTAGGTAATTACTGTCCCTTTTTACAGTGTGCAGGGGCAAACAGAAAATGATATTCTTTAGAACCTGGTGATTTAGAGCTTCAAGCAGAGTAAAATGCTTTGCCCCTAGTTCTACAAAGTCAAAATGTTTAGACCTTGGCTCCATAAAGACAACAATGATAGGATACTTAACTTCAAAAACACAATGGCAGGGTGTCAAATGCTGATTCTACTGATAGAAAGTTGTCTGAAGGAGTATCTTCATCAGTGTGACCCTAGCTGGTACCCTATTCTCTACTATTGGTACCTCACCGTCCTGCCCAGGGGTTCCTTTCCATTTGCAATGATATGAGGTTTAGGAACCCCTGAATATCACTTCTCTTTCTCTCTCTCTCTCTCTCTCCCTCTTTTAGATTAAAAAAAGTTGATTCAGAGGTAGTCTCTCAGTCAAGAATTTACCAGAGTTGGGGCTTTGTTAAGCTCCTATTAAATGACTTCAATTAAGATTAGCTATCTCTAAATGCAATATGATAACTAGCCATTGAAAAAAATAAATAAATAAAAAATATTTTTTTTAAAAAGGAACTAATCAAACCAAATCTGGCAGGCTTGAAACAACAGTAGGTCACAATGCAGAGTGCAACTCTGAAGATTTTCTTCAACTTTCTGATGGATAATTTTCATCAGACATAGCCCACAACAATCTTACCAGACAGAGGTACCAGAGCTGTTTGGTTTGGGGAGGAAGGAATTCCCATGCATGCTCCAATATGACAGTTTGAAGAAAGATGCAGTTTGCCACAAAATCTGTGCTCAGATGCTTGTGTATATACCTTAGGGACCTGAACCAACACAGAGTACTGGTTCTAAGCTGGGCTCACAAGAAGACTGTCAATAATGAATTATTCTGTTTCATGGCATGAGGAGGATTATCAATTCTTAAATTAAGATGCAGAAATAATTCTTAAATTCAACAGCATGTGGGTCTCCCCAAGTTCAAGGACAATTTGCATCCTCCAATGGGAAGAAAGAAAAATACCATGACAGAAGAGACTATGGAGGAGCAGGATCATACTTCCAATGTCAATTATCTGAATCAGATGCTACAAGAAGATGTCTAACCTCTAGAAAGTATGCATACCACTACTCCAACCATAAAAGCCTTGCTTAGTGGGTCCCTTCATTGATTTGGGAATTTGGAATGGTTCTGTTTTGTCTTGGTTTGTTTCTGGGTGTTCTGCCAAGCACCAGGCTCTTTGCCAAGCAGCAGCTCTCAGGCTCTATCACTCCCACCACTTCTGTCTGTGTACTTCTACTGCATGCCATGCTCCCAGGCTGGTGTCACGGCCACAGCTCCCCAGCCTGTCCACCTCGGCAGGGTATGCCCACCATGCTCTCTCCTCAGCCTTAGTACGGCATCCAGAACTTCCTGTGGCTGGTGCAGCTGACAACTCTTAAACAGATGAACGAATACATACACAGAAAGGACAAATCGAATTTCTACAGTGGGCACAAAATTTCATATAACAAAGCAATGCCCTTTTACCACAGAGTCGCTGCCTGTTCCTCAGTGCTGAATACAGGCAGAAAACAAAGAGGTAAAAATGGCTTTTCCTGTTTTCACCATGTTACTGGCTGGTTGGTGCCTGGATGTAAAAGGCATCCTGACAGTTTTGGTGCTTCTCCCAAGACTTTTCCCCATGTTGCAGTAACATCGGTAGCAGGTTCTTCCAAGGGACCTACAATACACATCCTCACAATGCAAAAAAGTCAACGTCTTGTAGAGCACTTGGCAGATGGGCAGAGGCAGGACACCATGCAAGTACCAGGCAATATGCTGTACTACATAACAGCAAGTTCTGTCTCATATGCCCCTTGCTAATCTGACAGAAAAGTTGTTGTGCACTGATACGCAGACGGATCAAATTTGTACTGCCAAATGAGCTGTTAGTGCACAGCACCAGCAGTAATTAGAGACACACACCTTGTTGATAATGGAACTTCTGATGGTTTACATCAATAGCAGTCTGGGTCATGAGCTTTGATATGCTGCAGAGAATCTCTGCCCTATGAGAAAGCAGAAATACCTGAAGGTATCACAATATTTTATGGAACGTTGCATGAAAGAAGGGTTTGACCTGCAGGAACAGTGCTTCACTAGTGAAGAAAAACAATTTAGAAGATGGTGGGAGTCAAACAATCTAAAAATATAGCTGAAATTTTGAAGCATGTTTTGACATTTAAAAGGAGATGAAAGTAGAGCAAACTAAGAAACTGAAGATTTTGTCCACAGAATGAAGAGGTAACTAGGGGTGAGATTCTGCACCCTGACATGACCTGTTGTGGGACTTGAAATAGCGTTAATAGGCAGGGAGATACTTATGGCATAAGCCTAGTACTGCTCACTGGCATCTTTTGTCAACATTACATGCAACACAGCACTATTAGCTCTTACCAGAATCCAGAAGAAAACACAAGTTGCAATAAGAAAGGACAGAGGACAGAAGAAATGGTAGAGAGTTTTACTAATGTGACGTGCTTCAAATTATAAGGGGGCTTCAGCACATTTTGTTTACCTATATTAAACTGGAGTGATCCTCATTCACATTCCTTCTCCTTCCAGCTTTCATGTATCACAAGTTGCAGAAATTTCCAAATAAATCTTGCTTCCACTTTCTCAAACATCACAGGCTGAAAACATGAAAGAGGTGATGAAAGTAGTGAGGCAAGCAAAGCAGGCAAACAAATTTGCACTTCTATCTTAAAATGCACTTTAGGAGACTGAAAAAAAAAATGTCTTCTGGCCTGTGCAGACCAGATTTAGGTGTGTTCTTTCTCTGGCCAACATAAGGGAATGTAGGGGTGATTGCTAGCTTCTCTTTGAGAAGAGCTATGGCTTGGAAAGGCACAGTTCATAAACACTCATTCATCTTTTTCCAGTCAATGTATTGCATGAGATAAGCATGCATTTTCTCTTGTGGATCTCCCAAAACACAGAAGACATAGTCACTGCTGAGGAGGCCATGAAAAATAGTATCTGATGATTTCATCAGTGCTCTGCTAGGACAGAAATTCAGTAAGAAATTCTGCAGAGATTACAAAATTGCAACTAGGATGTTATTTCCTTTACAGGGATGTACTTTTTTTTTTTTTTTTTTTTTAGCTTCCTTTTTTATTTCAGAGGAGTGAAATTACTGTTCAAAATTATTTTGCATCTATTACATGCAATTTTCAGAATGCAGCATCTCATATTAGAAAGACAAGCACTCACACATACCCTGAAGCAGAACTGCAACATTTACATTTGTTTCCTGTCTTAAGGTCTCACCAGGGACTGAAAGTCAAAGAGAGTCTGTGTTGCACCCCAGAAGTGTCAGCTTTTCACTGATGAGTCATGTGGTGGTACTCTACCAGTCACATCCAGTGTGTTTGTATTTCTCAATGCACAGAAAGTACAATATATCCTTGGTATGGCTGGAATCTAACAGACTCAATAACAAATAAAGCACTCTTGAGATTTTATCAGTGCTAACACAATGAGACCCAGCTGTTCAGCTACATTCTGAATCTACAAGATTTCATTGTCTTTCCACATGCTGTCATGCAATCAGAAATGACAAGTAAAGACAAATTTTTAAAGCACACATATGGCTTTGTTTCCAAGTAAAACACTGGATGTGCAAAATTGTGGTTCTTGTGCTCTGGCATCATGACATTATGGTAAACTGCAGATAACTTTTGTATCTTAAGTTCCTGTTCCTTGGAAAGTGATGGTGACAGGACAGCAGTCTCTTTTGAAAAATCGTTTCTCCTAGAAGATCACTGTTCCATGATATACCAATCTCTGTTAATAATAAATATCAACTATCTCCAGAGAAATCACAACCAACCACCATTATTATTTATTTCAAAGCACTGGGACTGGAGAACAGATAGAGCAAATATTGTTATAACACAAAATAAGGGACCGCACACAGCCCATTCTCGTTTGATCTGTGTTTAACTACACAAGTGCCTGTGCAAGAAGGACAGAGCTTTCTCAGACATGGAATACAGCGAAGCTGAAAGCAAAACTACCCTGAGGAATCAGAAGCTCTGGAAAACAAGATCCCTCCATTTGGATTGAGCAGTTTCCAATCCTTAGTTAATCCTATTCACAGGAGAATTTGAACTGATAGTGTCAGAGGTTCTCTCTTTGAAATTGTATCTAACGGGAAAATGCCTAATATTAAAGCCTTATTAAAAAATGAATTCACTATTTGTGAGATGAGCTACTGCTACATACATGGAAAATGGAGTCATTAGGGGGACACTTTGCAACAGCTGTTAAAATTATTGTTGTAATGCAGACCACAATTGTGGCTGAGGTCTCATGTATGAACTATAGTGCTTCAGAAAGCATAAGATGCTGTTTATAGATAATGATGTCTGTAAGGATTACTGAGCATATTTAGTCTGGCCTCTTGTATTTCAAAGGTTACAAGTATATATTCCTCTTTCTCTTACAGTAACCTATAGGAGCATTTGTTTTCTTTTTCACGCTTTCTTCGTTCTTCTGCCATTGCCAAAACTGTCTGACAGGATCTAACATGCGATATAAATTCACAGATTAATTAAAAAAATAGCATCAAGCTAAAAGGAACCACAAAGAGATGTTCTCCATTTCTCAGAGAAAAACAACAAACTGCTAGTTTGTTTGTTTTTTGTTTGAGATTGCATTTGGATGTTTCCTCAGCTAAAGTGAAAAAAAATGTGAAAGCAATAATCTCTCTGTCTTTTGTGGTTAACACATTTGATACCCCATTTATAGAAACTTAGCAATTGATAATTCAGTTTGCCTAGAGAAAGTATTACCCTAGCTAGTAGTGTTACATACTTGAAAGCTTCCTAAGTACTCTGAAAAGCAGGCATTAAGTCCCTAGCTTATTTTGGTTTCAGTCTGCTGAGAAATAATCAAAGTTCCTAAATATGATGTCCCTTCTCTATCAATCTACAGTGTTAGAAATCAAAAATGGTAGTCAAAGAAAAAAAAAAAAGAGGTGCTGCATTAGGTGATTCTCAACATGCCCTTGTTGCAGAAGTCAGGTTTCTACATTTGTTGTTGAGGGTACAGTCAGTTGACTAGTAAGTAAAGGATTACTGTTAAGGAGACAAAGGATGTCCGGTTATTCATGTCAAGCCCAATATTCACTATTCTGCTATATTTGTAAGCAATTCTTGGCTAGAAGAAACGATCCAGCAAACTTAGAGTAACCTTGCTCTACTTTATTTATGTGCTTCTTACATCTTCAGGAGGGGAAGCTTTCCACATGCTATGAAACCTGGTACCTCAGTCAAAAGTGGCCATAGCAAAATTTGCACTGTAGGTGTCTCTCAGCACTTTAGTCTTTCAAAATATAAAGATTAGGCACCTTAGCACTTAAATATTGGAATAACAGATGATTCTGAAGTGCAAGAACAGCACTATTACAACATTAAATGGATAGTAGTCCATCATTTCTGCACAGATATTCCTCAGGAAAATAATCTAACCTCATAGTCAGTGATGTGACTTTTTTAATTTAAAAAATGTAATTAATGTTATATCCCATCAGAACTTTAAGAAGCCAAGTCAATTTAATGTAAGGTTTCTTCTTACTAAAAATGTCATGACCACACACTAGCACTCCATTTAGGAAAATATACTTTGAGTTTTGTATTCACAAGCATGGGTGAGGGGCGCTATATAATGTTTAACTGGCCTCTTCTATGCAACATGTTTGGGGGAGACATTAATACAAATAGTGTGCAGTACACGATGACTGAAAATTACCTGGGCTGCTGTGTCCTGGACCTCAGTCACTTTTCTGTTTCTGTAAAAAGTGAGGGAGAAAACATTATTTTTCTTAGACCTACTTGACAAAGCAGGATCTACTGCAGGGTGCTCTGTAAATACAAATCGGTTGACCTTTAAAATCATGTGGATTCTTAGTTCTTTTCTTTCTTTTTTACCTGCAAATGTCATAGACCAGATCCATTCAGGAAGCAAGCTCTTTGAACTAGATTTCTCCTCCTTTAAGAGACTTAGGGAGCCTAGATTACATCAGCTGCTTCTATTTTCAGCTTTCTTCTCTAGGTAGCTGACCAGTCTGGAGAAGGCACTGAAGGCTGTTTTGTGAGCTGACTCAGTCTACTATTTTTTTTTTTTAGGCAGATCTTCATGTACCTGCAAAATGTTGTGACAAATTCCTGTAAAATTCTGTCCAATACTTTAATGCATTTCCCAAAATAATTTCACATCTTCTTGGGATAATAAAGGTAGATTTGTGTAATTCTATTATCGCAATTGTCCTCTCAATTGGTGTTAAATCTAGCAACCTATATTTATTGAGGATAAATAGTAGGAATTTAATGAATAGAAGCATGTGCTTTGTTTATTTCACCAGGTATCTTGTGTAAGTAGACACTCCTCTTTCAACTGAGCAGGGTGCCCCAACTGAAACAGCACATTCTGCACCCCTCCACCAAGTGTCAGCAACAAAATGGCATAAATTTAAACAAATTGGTAAACCCCTGTAACTGCAAAGACAAGCCCTGTATGACAGTAAAGATTTCTCAAGTCTTAATCAACCTAGCTGTGCTTTAAATATTTGGAGAGTTGAAAGGGTTTCTGTTGAGACCTCAGTAGCTGTGCTGAATCACAGGACCTCCCTCTCCTTAGTCTTGCTGGAGATAACGAAATGGTCAAACTAAAGTAAAAGATCTTTCCTCTGGTGTGCTTGGTTACTGGTTCTATAAAAATTAATCAAACGCAAAGCGTGCAGACATCTGAATAGTACACTTGACCTCTCTTAAACAGGTCTCTATCCCATGATTGGAGGTTATAATCCTACTTGATCTCCAGCAAGCCTGTGCATGCAAGGGGGAGTGGAAAAATAGCAAGGAAGAAATAATCTTTAGAAGTACATTTTCTTCTCTGCAGCCAGCTCAATCTTATGCAGGGCAGATTAATTAAACCACAAAGAAGAAAGTGTTTATTTTTTGTTGTTCAAAGGGCTTTTTGTTCTACTTTTGAGTAGGAAATAGCACAAAAATGTAAACTTTTAAAATGGTTTCTGCTGAGCTGTCTGGCTACATTTCCATCAAAAATTTCTCCCAAACTCTCTACTGTGACAGTAAGGGGCCTCACTACCCAGGCTAGCATACCATGCAAATGGGACAGCAAGTCACTGCTCGACACCTTCTCATGGAAACACCTGACAGCTACCAGCTGCTGGCCTGGAAGCTACAGAGCTGGCATTGGCTTGGGTTGTCAACATGTTAGCAAGGGCTTCACCACAGGATTAATTTGTTGCAATTTAAATTCCTGCCAGTTTGTTTCTCCTGTGGGGCAGCAAGTTCATGTGAGCCCAGCACTGAGCTACACCTGTTTCCAGCTCAGCCCTTTGAGCACAAGCTGCCATGATGACTGTGTGAAGGCCAGCACAGATACAGAGAGAAGAAACAAGGCTTTTTGTTTGGCTGACATCAGAGTAGCACAGCTTCTCTTTTGGTAAAGCTGATTCAAAGCAGCTGCCTCTTCCTTTCAGAAGACAGGGTAGTTTTGAAAATCTGTTAATATAAAGGTTCCTTTCAGTTTTTGGCAGAACGCGATGGATTTGAAAAGCAGGGAGGGGAAGATCAGATGGTGGCATCAGCTTTTCACCAAATTGTTTGAATTTGTCTGTCCTACTCCTGTTCCCATCAGCACCTCTTAAATCCAAGGTTTTTCTAAACATAAATGATTCTAGATGGATCATCCACTACTTAAAGACCCACGTAGCCAACTCTGCTTCCTCTTTTTGCTTCCACACAAACACAACTCTATTGCAAATCCAGTTCTCTTACCAATGCTAGATATCCCCCCGTGGAAATGCCAGGTTTGTTAAAGAGTAGCACAGCATCCAGCCCAGTAATCCAAGGTTGCCTGAGCAGCATGCCATCTTCCTCCATTAGAAAGAAGAGTTTGTGTTCAATATTTTTTTTATTAGTAGTATTATTTTTTAATGTCGGTAGTAAGACCTCAATGCTTGTCTTCCTTCCTTAATAACTCTGGTAGCTATCTATCCTAGTTAGAAAACTGCATGGACTAAAGCCCTGTTTTCTCCTGATTTCTTACATCAGTTTTGAAATCCGAAGTATCTTACAGCTGACAATCTGAAATGAGCACCCTCCTCCCAAGCCTTTGTACAACCTGAAGGCAGAAGTTCTTTAATATAAACTATGAGACCTGACAGACTTGTAACCTTAGCTTCGGTTTTGACATTGTTTCTTTCCCAAGCAGTGACTACGTGGGTTGGAACTTGGTGAAATAGTGCTCACTGATGTTTGAAAGGCCATCTAAAATGCACATAACTCTGCTTCACCCTTGATATGCGTCGGCTATTCTTGCAAAACCTCAGCCATGAGCTCTCAGCTTCTCACAGGGAAGAGAGTAAATATAAGTAGGTGTACAAAAACCCTAAGTAAAAAATGAAGCAAGGGAGGTGTTAACCACAACCAGCTCTCTCTTCAGTGAGTGCATACCGGTTCCCAACAGCAAGCTAGAGACAGTATGCAACAAAAAATTATATGCTATAATACTTAGAGTCTGCAGGCATTGCTACATCAAACCCCAATCTAATCATAACGACTTGGGAAAGTCACGGCAGTAGTCGGTGAGTTAATTTTCAAAGCAGGCGTTTTACACAACAATACAGATTTCAGCTTTGGAGGGTGGCAGGGGGAGGAGAACAGTGTTCTTGCATCAGTGTTTCATTCAAATTGCATTTTGCTTCTGCTTTTCCAAAGTTTGGCTTTTATCCTTGAATTGGTGATATATGAATCCTACCCTGGAAGGAGACAAGATGATGCTGAACATGTTTGTTCAAAACTAGTATGTAAAGATAACAATAGCAATGAATTACGAAGCTGATATATAAAACCCTGCATTGAGTTTTAAGTGCAATTAATTGATTTGCAGATACCCTTCACCTGTTCCAAATGGGTATAAAACATGGCATTCAAAGAGCTGTTGCATTTAATTTTTATGGTAGCTAATATGATACTGACTTTATAACATTATTTTACACATTAAAACTGCTCCAGAAATAACATTAATACAAATATTTAATTAGCATAATTCAGTGCTGAAAAAAAATATACCAAAAACCCTACAAACTGAAACATGCCCTTGGAACAGGTTCCTTTATTAAAAATAAGACAGAGCTCCACACGGTCACGGTATAATCCATTTATTAACATATCTTGTGAGCCATTGGTGTTGATCCAAGGGACACAACAGTTTTGGCAACAACCTGATTTTAGAGGTACTCAGCCCCCAGTTAGTAGAAAGGGGATTTAATAGGACTGTGTGGGCTGAGTGTTCCTCCTTGATGTAGGGAATTAAACATTTTCTTGAATAATTAAAAATAAAGCCCAAGACATTGGTCCAAGTCACAATGCCTCATTCCACAGAGAGCTGTCCCCAGCTGGTAACCACCAAGGGCTCTTCTGTTCCTGTGTCCACATTCTCTAGGTGCAAGAAACTCCCAGCAAATCTATCAATATCATGTCATTTAAATACAGTTCATCTGCCAAAAGCTTTCCATATACACACAAAAAGTTATCTTCAAGTGGATGATGGATCATCACAGCTTCAGGATATTGGTTTCAGAAAGGAAGGCAGATAGACAAAAAAGCAAGCCTAGTTCTCCTACCCCCAGAGAACGCAAATATCCATGTTCCTGTCTCCTAATCAATCACTCCACTAATAGCTTTGAGGGACTGATCTACTATTCTCTGCTATAAAGGTACAAGGATTACAAGAGTAATTGACATCCCATCCAGGTTCATAAACAGCCGCCTGATTAATTATAGCATAGAACAACTCCTAGAAATCCTCTGAACAGCATTCAACTGCAGGAATAGGTTAAAACTTTAACTCAGCTTCAGCTGGCCAAAGCCTGGGTTGGTGTCAAGACAGGGCAGATGAGGGTACCCAGGCAGATGAGGGTACCCAGGCAGGCACTATGGGTCAGGATGACACCAGCACTACGTCAGCCTTTGCAGAGCATCAGGGCATTCTCTTAGGAAGAGGGGTAACTGGAGCATTAATAGTTGTTCTTTAAACACTTAACGTAGACACCACCTAGTCACCTGTGTCTTTCTCACACAACCAGCGTGTACCACACTGCTACAGGAACTTGTCTCACAAAGTGTTCCCGTGGCACAGCACAGTTGCCAGCAAGAGTAAATGAGCTGTCAGCTCCTAGAAGTGCTGTAAGGGCATCAGCCTCATCCAATTGACTAACGCTGCCAAGACAGACTGCCTCAGTCCTACAGGTATGTCAGCCAGAGCAACACTCCACACAGACATCAGGTATTCTCTGCCCACAGCTGCGTTATGCTCCACAGACATACCTACGGCAACTGCTCTGAGCTTAGAGGTGCTGCCTCACCTGCCAGAGACACAGGGTAAATTGACCTAGGCTGGTTTTCTCCCCATTGTAGCAGCCACCAAAACTACACCAGCAAGTTTAAAGCTAGCTCCAGTATACATACGTAATATACATACAGTGCTGAAATCACTTACAGCATTGCCTGCTATAGAAAATAGTACTGAAAATAATCAATAGATTATTTTCTCAAACTGCATTCAGTTCTGGCTACCAAAGGTTAAACACCAGCAGAAAGAGAATACATGGAGAGACAGTTAGCGTCTTATCAGATAGCTGGATGGTTTGAGTTGAAGAGAGACAGAGAAGCCACAGTTCTAGGAAGGGAACTATCCATAAAGGATGACAATATAAAGCAAGGCCCCTTATTTCCTCTTACAGCTGAGAACACAAGGATAGACAGGATTCAATGAAAACAAAAGGTAATTCATTCTGAAACTATAAAAAGAAACAATGTGCTACAGAGTACAAGATGATACTGGTTCTCATTGCCAGAAAATATTGAGGCTTAGATGGATTAAGTAAGAGATTAAACATTTATATGGAAGATGAAGTTTGGTTAGGTTAAACAGTTTTTCAAAAGTTAGGGAGATGAATTCTGACATGTAGGAAAGTTAAAGTTAAATTAAAAAAAAAAAATAGTGCACAGTGTTTGTGCAATACCTAGAAGTCTGAGTACTCGTACTTTTATTTTAATCATGATAGCAATACAAGTAATTAACTTAAATGGGCCAGGAACAAAATTTCCCAAAAGAGAAGGCTGTTAAAACTTCCTCAATACAAACGCACACACACTATCCTTTGAAATGTCTGCTGCTGGGCAACATTAGGTAAAAAATACAAGGTAAAGTGGCTGTGTGCTGCTCATCTAACCAGACAATTCCAGTAAGCCCATTGGCAAAGCACATGAGTTTGGCTTGGGCCACAAAGAGCAATAGTGGTGTTCTGAAACAGGTTAGGACAACTGAGGAGAGTATTTGCAGGTTTGCATACATTACAAGTAAGGTGTAAAATTAGATGGAGATAAGATACTTCCTTCCCTCGCCTGGCTCCTGCAGGACTCACAGAATGTTAGCTACAATGATTCTCACAGCTTTCACGGTGACAAAATCCAAAAGAAATATTTTGAGCTGGAACATGGGAATCTCAGAATCCACTGCCAGGCCTGCATCTCATACGCGTTACACAGTAATTTTTAATAACTCCTGAACGGCAGCCAGTAGGCTTAAGGAAATAACCTTACAGTTTCTATCCTTTCTATATTTCTATGCCTCTTCGGGTTATAGGTATGAGCTGGAAGATCAAACTAGGTTAAACTAGAGGTGGGACAACACTAAAGGCACCTGCAGCATTCTGGCTTGGGAGGCTGAAAGTTAATGCCAAATCCCTCTCTATTTCCCATACAGGTACTGCTACTGCCAGTGTGGAATGTGGGATATAACCCCCTGCAAGACAAGAGGTCTGTAACCTAATTGTCCTCGGTCCTCCTGCCGTTTTAATTCCTGGGTGATAAGGAACGCTCTTCAGTTTGTATCTTAGGGACTCTCTGCCAGTAGGTGTAGGACAACCTAGCCAGCATGGAGCCAAGCACAGCACTGCTGAAGGACCAAGCCTGGCTCTTCACATAGGGTTATCAGCACAAGCAGACTGCAGACGTTCAGCCCCACGAGAAGAGGCACTAACAGATCAGATCAGTCTCAAGTGCCAATTTGTAGGTGTTCTTACACTGCATGTTTTAGACATTCCTACAATTCTTTCTTAAAATAAAGTTTCCAAGCAGGATATTTAAACAGCCCATTGCAGCAGTTGTAACCCAACTGTCTTGTAATCCACTGGAGAGAGTAAATGCAACTGCTTGCTTTAACGTTCACACACAAAAACCAGACACCTCGCCAGGTCAGCACCTTTAGATTAAGCTGCTTTATAGATAACAGATTAAAACTTCAGGCAATCACTGCTAGTTGAATCCAAGACAATTTCTAGGATGCTGTCACCACTTGTCCTATGAGATGACATGGCTAATCCACAGGCCGTACTCTGCCTTCCATTCTCGCCCTGCTAATCCCTAGGTATCGAACATGTCAGTGCCTGGAGTACACACCTCCCAGACAGCAGCCCAATGTCTGACCCAGTCAGTGCCTACACCATGGTGCATGAGTGAACCCAAAACATGCACATTTGGCACAAGTTCCACATGCTCCATACCATTTTATTAGTCCATGTTTGGATCATCAGTTATGCAGCAAAGCTGCTCCTAAACATACTTCTCTCTGGCTTGGCTACACAGCTAGAACACACTGTTGTGCATTGCACAACTGTTAACACAGAAAGCCCCTCTATTTGTATATTTTTCTCTGCACTCGAGAACAATAAATTAGCTTTCAAAAGTAGGGAAGGCCTAAGAGTAGGAAACTATTAACTTGTTTTGATAAGAGGGAAGGAAGAAATTGAAGTATTCAACAACCCCTGCTTTCTCTCAGGATTTTTTCTGTTCGGGCTGAAAGGTCTGAGCCTAAACTATAGCTTGATGGCATTGCTCTCATACTCGTAAGCCAGTTTACTTCCACTGAGAGGAATGAAAAGAGGAATAGTGCAGAGAGAAGAGAGGAAGCATAGTCCAAAGGTTACAAGAATAGCACACACTTCAGAAAAGCAGGAAGCTGCTTTGCAGCACACTTACTGGTTTACACCTCAAGCAAATTACTCACTCCTTGTGTTTGTTCTGTATCTATACCCCAGAATACTTCCATGTTTCATGGAAGAACTGCGAACACAGAGATGTTAAAGATTAAGACCACAAATAAAGTGCAGTTAATAACTATGATGAATAAGGTACCAAGAGAAAGTCCCTGCCATGCTGTTAAATTGTCTCAACACCTGTTTGAGATTAACATTACATTTGGATTTAAAGAAAAGTTACATGTCTATTCAGCCTTTTTGGGGTCACATTTTTAAATTACTCATAGTAATCATGAGGGCAAGAAAGCTGTTGTCTCTTAAAAACGAAGATTTACTCTCACACAAACAACTGATTCCAGGAGATGCTACTTTATGGAAAAAAATAAAACAAACACCAAAGAATCACTACATTGAGAAAGCAGCAACAAAACCATAGCGGCTGACAACCAGAAACGTGTGGCACAGGATTACAGCTGGAGGTATAAGCACCTCTTAGGAGGGACAGACACTAAAGGGATCATGTTGCAGAGGATCTACTACTCAGAAGTGAAAAGGTTCCCCCTAGAGATCTAACAAGGAAGGAAAAAGAACCGAACTGTTAGCCTGTTGATCAGCTCAGGTCAAATCTTCTGATTCCTGAAGCTGAAGAGAGACACGTTATGAAAAAATATCTGAAGATTTCTGCTATGCCAGAGCCTGTTGCCATCTCCAAGCATCTCACCGCTCCTTTCGGTGTTTTTCAAATATCAAACATACAAAAACTGGGTAATAGATTTACAGATACAGGCATCTCCAGTTCTACCTTTTCTGTGTGCCAGGGCAAAGGAATAACTGTGACTGCCTTACAGGACTTAGATGGTCAGAGCAACCCAGACTTATCTGTCCTACCAGTGTACACCTGCTTTCTCTGATCAGATATTAGGGACTAAAACGAAACCAAAGAAACAATCAGCCATAACTGGTTTTCTCCCAGTTCTATATTAGTCTTTTCCCAGTGTCCAAATGACAACATAAACCTCCACCAGTCACAGGCCAGAAGCCACAGCCTTCAGCTGCTGCAGGGCAAAAGGATGGTACGTTGAAGTTCCTATGGCTCAGATATTTTCATTTTAGCTTGGTGACTTTCTTGATCCAGGGTACGTATTTGCTGACCTTTGTGTACACTCCAGGGGAATCCTTTCGACCACAGCCATAACCCCAGGAAGTGATTCCCAAAATGATCCAACGTCCATTTGACCTCTGACACATGAGTGGGCCTCCACTGTCACCCTGGCAGCTGTCCACCCGTTTATCTTCAGAGAGGTTCCCAGCACAAATCATGCGGTTAGTGAACTTCTGTCCATAGCGGGCCTCACAATCTTCCCGGGGGAGAAGAGGCACCACCCCCTGAAGTAGTGTTCTCGAATAGGACTTCCCTGGAACAGAACAGATCAGCCAAACCAATTCACACATAGACAACAGACGAAACCTAGAGCAACAGCTCTCAGCACAAAACCAGATATTTGTACATTTCGTGTCAAGAACGTAGCACAGCAATAGGCCAAATTCAGCATCTCTGAACCATCAGAACTTCACAAAATAGTACTGCAAAGCCAGACCACAAAAAAGAAATGTAAGATCAAAGCAATGGGGAAGAGGTTAGAGAAAGAGGTTAGATCAAAGGATGAGTCTTACTCCTGGTTTTGCCAACAAGTAACTTGAACCTTGTGCAATTTATTTCACCTCTCTGAGCCTCCATTTCCTCCTCTATAAAACAAGGACAGTGTTTTCACAAGGGAATAAATGCAGTAACATTTGTGATGCGCTCACTCCTCAGAGAAGTTTTGGAACATGTTTCAGAGGCATCCAAATATTATTCAAAGGGAGCTTACTTCATCTTTGGCCAGGCTTGTCTCTATTTGCTCAGATCTCTTTATTACCACAGACTTGGTCAGAACGTAAGGATCACGTGTTATATTGTAGTATAAACTTTCTGTGCCCAAGATTTACAGTAATTTACAGACTCACTGTAAGTGTTCACAGGGTAGCAGGTAACTCGTTTGGAAAGCTGGGTTTGGTGTGTGGGAGGGATTGTAGCCATTAAGTCCCAGTACAGCTTAAGGGAGTCACATGGTTAAGTTGCTCCTTGATCCTTCCCAGACACCCCAAAATGGCTCCAAAGACAAATGTATATTCTCAGTTAAACACTTGAGTAACAAGCTAGAGAAACAGCTGGAAAGGATGGGTAAGGCCAAAGTCAACATACAAGCCCCTAGGGCTATTTGCTTTTTGGCAGCAAGTCCTTCTAAACATATGGATTTTCTCCAGTTACAGCAGCCCTAGAAAGGCCTCCTTTCCTAAATCCGTGCTTTGCATCTATGAACCCCAAATGTGGAAGGACTTGTCAGCCAGTCACAAAGCTTCATTTAGTGTTTAAAGCTGTCTCCAGACTAATGCATCCATGTAAGGACACCACTGAGCCCAGCATTTTAAAACATCACATTGATAGTGAAGGATTTAGTAATGAATACTTTTTAGAATATTTCCTGATACCTTTTACCTAGGAAGCATCATAGCAACGCAGGATGGTAGGCACAGGCTGTCTCAAACCTAGTGCAGAAACCCATGTCAGAGCCCAGCTGTCCCTGCAGCAACATCCAGGGAGATTTGTCACAGTGACCTGACTTCCAAGAAAGGTCAGCTACTGCACAGGAAGAACACTGTGTCAGGTCTCTCCTCCTGCACATGCTCTTTATAAACAAGGTAGTCTGAGAAAGACTCTTTCTATTGCTAAGCTCCCACTACTACAGCAAAAGGTCATGGAAACACGAGGGCCTCCCTGACCAGTAGATAGGCTTTGTGCACCAGCTCTGCACAGGCTGCTGCCTAAGGGTTTTGCTATGGGTAACAATGCATGTAGAAGGGGGGAAGCAAGAGTATTATGACCAGGTGGCAGCATTCCTCTCTCCTACAGCTTCAGAAGAATGCTATGGCTACTAAAACTTCCACCATGGGCAGAACCATGACAGCTTCAAAAATCAGAAAACAGTGATCAGTGCCACAAAAAATCACCTTATTTCCTGCTCCTTGACACCATGTGCTTGTCACAGACAATAGCAACATTAAGAACATGGCCTTGGGTTGGGCAGACATAAATTAATAGCGCTTATAGACTCCTCAGTCCGGAATCCCCCATCCATCTTGCTCCTCAAAGTCCTGTCACTTACCTGTGTCTCCCCAGCCGGAGATGATGCAGGCTTGCCTGTTGATGTCAGACTTCTCTCTCCTATCAGGAAGGCAGACAGGCAGAACGTGGTGATTGAAGGAGAGACAGTGACCTTCTCTGCCCCGCATTCGGACCAGGGCAATGTCATTATCATTGCTGCCAGCCCAGTAGTTCCTGTGGAGGACAATCCTCTCCACAGGCAGCTCCCTCTCAAACTCATCCTTCACACCTGTGTGGTAATCGCCTACCCGCAGCAGGTAGCGTCGTACATCAATACCAAACCTAGAGAAAAAGACAGGCAAGATCTTGATACTCCTACCAAGAGAGAAACAGACTGATGCAAGTCTCTGTTGCTTTGAGACTGAACCAGCTCCTCACAAACTGATAAGGTAGTGCCAGGTTCCAAACTGTGGGATCTCTTCAGCGGATGCGATAATGCCAGCTGTTGCAATCACCATCTACCATGCACCAGACTTTTTTCCATGAAAAGGGCTACAGCAGTTGCAATAGGCTTTTGATCTTATCTTTTCACAGTTCCTTAAACCACAGGAAGGATGACAAAATGCTGATTCTCTTTATGTGTAAAACCTCAAAGTTAAGAAGACAGGTGTAAGCAGTGAGGGATAAAGCAAGCCTATCATGAGTCATGCCTGTAAGAGCTCCAAGATCACACATAACATAACCTGGAGGTTTTGGTTTAGAAACTTTTCTCATGTAGTTCCACTGCACTAGGAGGATAATCTCGTATGAGGTTATCTTGTTTGTCTTTGAGAATCCCTCAGGGTTCCCGACTCAGAGACACACCTTTTAAAGCAGTGGGCTGCAGTCACTACCCAGCAGCTGCTGATCAGTGTTGCTCCACACAGCAGTCGGGTATCTCTATGAAAACCCTTCAGCCGTAGTGAGACCTGCCATGGCCAACCACCTCTGAAGAAGAAACAGAAGAATAATTAGCATCACATACACAGGAGATGTTTTCTTTTCTGATTTGCTCTGCCCTATCTGGGCTCAGTTGGCATGCATTCTCCCCTAGACGGGCCCATTGGTACAAATGAAGTTCAAAAATCACAAGGGAAAATGTTTTAATAAATTCACCATCTGCCATGCTATTTCCAGAGTCTTTAGGAAGCTGGAACCAGTTCTGGCTTTTTCAGCAATTACCTGAGAGCCTTGTTTCCACCTATGATTCTTTTCTTGCGACGGTGAAGCAGGCGCATGCCACACACACCAGACTCTGGACCTGCACAGCAAAGTTAGAACAGCTGGGTAGGTATCTTCAGTTTAAATATCAACAACTGCTGTCAGAGAGCCAAGATGCCCTCTTCCCTGAGGGCATTAATCTTCCTGGTAGCTGACTGCATTGTGTTGTGCAAAGGAATTTACAGAAGATTTGTTCCCAAGGCTTTCCTCAGTTTTAGTGGAGGTGCTTACCTCCAGTATTTGTAGTATTATGCCAAGAATGGGACATCTACAACTATTTCCTCAGTGCTCTGAAACCCAAAGTTTGCTCATAGTTACTGCTCTAAGAAGGGTGTAATGACATAGCTCAAGGGAATTTCTGAAGGGAAGGGTCAAAGACCTGACACAGGTAGAGCTCCTGAGACTAGGCTGGAGCACCCTGTTCTCCTCAGAAGAGACAATGAAAACCAACCAACCAACCAAACAAAACTAGGAGGTGCAGGAGACTACATGTTTTGTTTTGTATCTCAAGTGTCAGAAAAAAAAAAAAAAAAAAAAAAAAAAAACTACAGTGCAAAAGCATGCAGAGATCCTACATCTCAAGCTCCAGACTTATCTGTAGAAAAAAATGGGCATATCACCTGTTCTCCTGATATCTTGGACCTTCTCTTCCACATAGTCACAGATCACACCAGCATCTTCACTGTGCCAGCAGCCCTGAATCCCAGTGTCAGGCCTGACACACTGCCCCAGGGTGTGCTCCACGCCGCTACATTCTACATTGTTCAGATGGATGGGCCCTTGGCCTTCACCAAAATAAGCCATTGCCCTGGCTTTTGCTGTACCACTGCAATGAGAGAGAGGGTGGCTAACCTGCAATAAGCAGGAGGCAAGTGAAACTCAGCATGTTTTAAGCAAAATTATATTTATAGATCACTCCACACACAGTCACCAGCCCAGTACCTGCTAATCCTAATCCCTCAAGGATATGCAGGTCTGCCAGAACTAAGAAATGAAGCTCCCACAAACAGGACCAGAAAGACACCACTCCCCCCAAAAGCTATTTTTATTTGTAAGATGTATGTATCAGATCTCTTACCTGAAACCAAGTTGCCTGCAAACTACTGCAGCATCTCTGTCTGTCCAGCCATCATCACAGACGCTGCCCCACTGCCCATTCACGAATACTTCAACCCGTCCCTCCTTGGTGCTTTCTCCATCCACTAGCCGCACGGGAGGCCCTGCAGGAAAAAACACGTGCGTTGCTGCAACCAAAAATACCAAAGGGCATCAGGTGTCCAGAACTTGGGTTCTATAGGAAAAACTTAACCCTAGAGATCAATAAGCTTAAAAAAAAAGGGTGGGGCTGGAGGGTGGAGACCATATATGAAAACTATATCCCTCATTTCACCTTCTTGCTAAATCAGTAGACTGCATGCATATTAATTTATTTAATACACACTGTAATTCACATTCTGAAAGCTGAGTAAAGACGAGAACAAGAACAGAAGGTATTAAGTGCTTAGGCAAGAATGGACAAGCTTAAACATGCCTTAGAAATAAATCCATTAAGTGATAAAACTACTGCATTATTCTAGGCAAGAAAAGAGTTATATGTCCAGGAAAAACAAAAACCAAAAATTAGATGCTGCATATTTCAAGGAAAAACAGCTGATAAATTGCAAAGTCTCCTGTAGTAGAGAAAGCAGAGTCTATCAGGCCTCATACAAACAAAAAGTATGATGCTAACTTAAGATACATTTACAATTTGAATTAAGAGGGTGCCATCCAAAGAAGAGAGTGTCAGTAACCACACAACAGCTCCTAACATTTGAAGTCCTCTTGTCTTCGTAAGGTGTGACGCTAGTGTAACTACATCAGTTGCCTGTTGTGTCTAGTTAAAGGGTTCCCATGTTTCCATAGACATGGGGCTGAGGCATTTCATCAGTGAGCAATTGCACAGTAAGGCAGCCACCATCCCTCAGTTTCTCAGGTTTGTATTAGACAACATAATTCTCTCCAGTTTCAATTTCTCTACAGGTCTGGCTGTACACCTGATAGCAGAGACACAGCTCTGTGCCTCTGCCCCTGAACAGCCAGGGCTCATTCTTATGAATCCTTCTCATAAAGCAGTCTTCTCATTGGGACCGCACAGGGAAAACTGCCATATCTGCCTGTTTCCAAAGGAACAAACCAGCATG
Source organism: Oxyura jamaicensis (assembly GCF_011077185.1). NCBI lineage: Eukaryota > Metazoa > Chordata > Aves > Anseriformes > Anatidae > Oxyura > Oxyura jamaicensis. The sequence continues at coordinate 15,736,804 of NC_048898.1, forward strand.
AGATACTTTCTCACTGCCTAGAGCAAGACACAAGACAAGTTACCCAGGCTGCCATCAGTGACTGTGTTGCTCTCAGGGGAGCAGCGGACCCCCACATCCTCAGCGTGTGAGCAGTCATGCTGTCCCCAGTTGCTATGTGGACAGTCCAGGAGGGAGAGCTCTGTCCCCACACAAGCCACATCATCCAGCAAGATCAAGCCTTGGCCAGCAGCATAGTCCCCTTCAGAGGCCAGGGTAGCAGGACCGCTAGAGGAAAGAAACAGAACACAACGTCAGATTCATTAAAACTAGCTAATCCCACAGAGGGGCACAAGCTCAGACCCAAAGGGAAACCGGGCAACAACCCTGCAGACATCAGCTCTGATATTTGTGCCCTCCCTATCCTAAGCTACTCAGTGACACACAGGATGGAAGCCAAGCAGCTTGCACATCTCACCAACATCAGCTTTCAGGAAGGCCCAATCAAACCGTTAAGAAAATCCTTAACACTATACTTTTTCATCCCAATGATCTTCATTCAAGTACTGAAGCAGTTGGTGTAGTTTAGGTACAGAGCAAATGGGTAATAAAGTTTAGCTGACAGAGTAGACACGCTGGTAGTGCTGAGCTGATACATCTGGAAATTTAAGGAACCATGAAACAATATCAAGCCTGTTACCTGCTTTCAAAACAGGTCAAAGCAAGAGATAACAAAGATATCTTTTTTCTGGGAAAGTACGCGGACACCACATAATTTTTCCCGAGTAAAATTGCATAATGGTAATAACACTTCCAACAAAGACAGAATTGAAGGAAGTAATGTCTAGCCAAACCCATTAAAGAGACATGGAATTTAATCCTTGAAATTAGGAAGTACAGATACTACAAACACGCGGTCCTACCTGAAGCCCAGCTGCCTGCAGACCACCTGGGCACCAAGGTCTGTCCAGCCATCATCACATACTGTGCCCCAGTCTCCATTGTAATAAACTTCTACCCTGCCTTCGCTGGAGCTGTGACCACCAGCCAGTCTGACAGTGCCCTCTGCAAGGGGTGGGAGAACAAAAGACCAGAACTCAGTAAGGGAGAAAAATAGGCTGAACCCCACTTCTGAAAACCCTCTACAGCCCACAAGAGTAAGAAACCAAAGGCACAGATAGTTGCAGGTAATCAAAAAACAAACATCCCTCAGCATTTCCATGCCACCCGTGGAAAACAATGAGAATACCACCTAGGCTGGCTCTGATTCATTTCAACCCGTAATATGGGAGTAAGGCTGCATCTGGATGGCACAGAGCTGTAGGTATGTACCTGTGAAAGGGTCACAGGAGACCCCAGCATCTTCAATGTGGTCACAATTTTGTTGTCCCCAGTCACTTTTCTTGCACTGGTCAAGTGAGAGTTCATTGCCTGAGCACTCCACTTCGTCCAGCAGGATTGGGCCAGATCCCTGCCCATAGTGAGCCCATGACAAGGCTTTTGGGTTCCCACTGCAAATGATATATACACATATGCTCAGTAAGGAAGGTCACAGTCTTGTTCATTTGTATTCTGCCTTGCACATGGACTCTTCGACACTAGACTGACATCCTTCCATAGGTTATGTGTATCTCTGGCACAGTGCTGTTGTCAATTGTTAACCAAAATGCCTTAATGGAAAGTCCTGTAACAAGACCTCCCAACACATAAAACACGTGTCTGTACCAAGAATGGTTCTGGTACTTGAGAAATTCTGAGAACAATGCCTCAATCTCAATGACTGGCAAAACTCTCAAAGTTGGAAGGATTTCAAATTTGACTTATCTATGTTTAAGCAATCCTGTGCCAATCTGGTTTTCAAGAATGCTCAGTATTCAACAGCTCCCATGTTAAATGCTGGATGGCACAGAGAATGAGGTGCTCTCTTGCTTTCCCTGACTGAAGAGGATACAGGCAGTCACTAAAACTGAAAATATTTAAACAAATGACTGCAGTTCACCTATGGAAATCACCACAAGTTATCAATGAGGCCAAGAAGATACGCATTAGGACATGTACGTAAAACCAATTAACAGGAATCAGTACAAACAAGCCTTGGATAGGGATACACCATCTCTTTTTTATACAGCATAAACCCATAAAACTGACTGATTTTATACGGAATTAAGTACAAAAACCCTTTATAGAACGATTGGGGTTCTGTTCCCTTTCCATAGAAATTGCTTGTACTATAGTGAAAGCAGATGCTCTCACATTCTTTATTCAAACTACTTCTGTTACTGCTCAGTGATGAACAGCAGGGAAATTACCTGAGTCCCAACTGCCTACAAACCACTTCAGCATCCCGGTCATCCCACTGGTCATCACAGATGGTACCCCACTTGCCATCATGGTAAACCTCCACTCGCCCTTCAAAGCTCTCCTTTCCTCCAACTAAACGCAAAGGGACACTTACACCTGTGTTGCAAAAGAAAAAGAGAGCAAAGCAGAGCAAGACAGAGGCAAAGAATATCCAGCAGTTGAGGGTGTAGCCAGAGGATCTGTTAGGATGCTCTCATCCCATCCTACCACATCCTCCCCTCCAAACCCCTCAGAAGCATCCATGGCTGCACGCCACAGCATGGGGTACAACTGGTCCACAGATGGCTCTTTAACTGGCTTCTGCAATGACAAGGACTTTGCTATCTGCAAAAAACTCATTTTTAATAAAAGGGGATGTGCTCATAAGCAACTGCAATGATTTTAGAAGTATGCCCACTCTGAGTATTTGGGATTGGGAAAAGATAGATCATTTTCCATTGGAAGTAAATAATCTGCACAGCAGGTGAAAATAGAACACGCTCCAATGATTTGCTGTCCACAGCTTCCTGACCTCAGATTTAGCATCTGATCAGTAACACTGGATTTCAGGTAACATACACGCAAGAAATAGGTAATGAACCACGCTTGGAGATTTACCTTCTGGAGGGATGCACATTACCACGGCGCTTCCCTGGTTACAAGTTCCTGACACAGCTTCCTGATAGCCACATTGCAGCAGGGCTTTCTCATCCCCATGGCAGTTTGCTGACTGCAGGTGCAGGGGAATAGGCCACAGTCCGGGATGACTCTTCTTTCCAGCTGTGCCAATCTCACTGGAATGGAAAATGCAACAGAATGATGAAACACTATTATATTGCTTAACTCACACTTGTTTTCCAGCCCAGTTGTGGCATTTCACATCTAGTGAGCCCAGTTGACTGGGAGTGCATAATGGAGTGTCCACTTCCAGTCCAATGTAAAAATTCAAACAAGCACAAAGCACTTCCCTCTCTCCCCCAACACATAATCAATTCCATCTTCCCACTTAACAGCAGTGGAGTTGAACTAGGCAGAAATGGCACCCGCAATTGAGAGTGAATGAATGAACCAACCCATCAACAGATTGTAACATGTCAGCACATCTAAATTTCTGAATAAACTTCTTCTTTCTCATCTCCTTGCTGTTTGGAAGTTTGAGATTCCCTAAGAAGGTTCATAGTCTCAAAATCTCTAATAGATCAGTACAGTAATTCCAGCTGTTAATACTGAAAAGGGAATATGGTCATTCATCACAGACGTGAACACAAAGTTTTAGACACTGTTGTTTTAAAAAGCCCTTGCAAATGCTGATTGGGGTTGGGCATACTCATGGGGGGAAAAAAAGAGAAAAAGGAAATCTGGTAAAGGACCTTGGTAAGTGGGCAATCAGCCCACAAAACAAACTCTTCTCTCCCAGCCAACATATTATGCCCGAAGAACAGTAACCAGAGAGGCTGTTCTCTCAGAGACCATATGAGAATTTAATGCTTGCAACCACAACGAGGTTCTCACCTGAGACCTAGTTGCCTGCAGACAACACTGGCATCCCAGTCAGTCCAGTGGTCAGCACAGATGGTGCCCCAGTGTCCACCAAAGTAGAGCTCCACACTACTATCTTCAGCCAACCGCACAGCACCTTCAAAAAAAAAAATAGTTTTGTACTTGACTGTAGCTGAGCTGGACCTGACTTCTCTCATCCCTGTTTTGGAGTGCTGTTACTGAAATTACCTGTATGAAGGCGTGCAGAATGTGGCACCTCGACACAGGCACACTGCACATCTACACCTGTATCCTTCACTTCAATGAAGCCATCTTTGAAAGCACTTACACTGGTGAGGGAAGAGACTTTGCTATTTCATTTATTATCTGTTCTGCAAAATGCAGTTAAAAGAAGGAGCATCAAAAAACAGGAGGACAAATAGAAGTATTGCTTTTGAGTTGGTATATTGAGAGAGCTCAGCTCCTTTGCATGCCTCAAGATAAGCAGCAGTCCTTGTATCATTACAGCCAGGACTTCTACAGTAAGTCTAGGACCTACCTTGCTGCAGAAGATTTACAAACCTATCCACAGAATATTTGTCCTTGTTTTATTTGACCTACTGCAATTATATGAGGAGAGCTCAGATATGGACACTTAAGGAGTTGGAGAAGGTTGTTTTCCACATAACTTAAACTGCTTTCAAAATGGCATATTAACAATAAGAAAAAGAAGTCTCTTTATATGAGAATTAGAACATTGATACAAGGCATTATGGCAGCTTAAATCAATTCCATACTACATAAAGATGTTCTTCTCTCACACAGATTATTTTTTAGTCCTAATTCTTTTGACAATTTGGGACACTTAGCGTACTGTACTTCTTTCATAGGGTATTATTGTATCTGCTACTTGCAAGTCTGTGCAGCACCTGTTTCTGGCCTGAACCCCTTGAGTAAGTGTAGCCAAGCTCTGGCAGAGATACTAAGCAGCTCTTACCTTGGTTACAGTCGCAGTTAGCCCAGCCAATAGTCCCTGACACAAGCCGGTAGAAGCACCAGGGTGTAGTTCCCCCTTCTGGGTTCCTGCAGTGGTTGTGGTCCCCTAAGCCACGGTCTGGGTACTGCTGCACGTAATCAGGGAAATCTGCCCAGTTCAGGCACTCTGCCCCAGCCTCAGTGACTGCCAGCGAGCCATTGTAATATCCGAGAGGTCCGATGCCACACATGCTAGACACTGGGCACAGAAAGGAAGTTGTTAGCATAACCTAGGGCATCTCACATGGAGGCACAAGCAATACTGGACATACTGGCTGATTTCCTGAACCCCTTTTGTGTCTACAGTCTTGATTGCTACTTGCATGCTTGATTTTAGTTATATCACTCTTTAAGGCAGCTGCTACAAGAATGTTTATACATACTATCTAAAAAACAAGTTGATCTGTTAAAAACAAAATACATAGACCTTTAAAACATATTAACTCTGGGCCCAAATGTGGACTATTTGAACAAGTTCCCACTACAGATTATTTCAATAGAGGCATTCCCTTTCTCTGGGCCAGCAGATGAACCTGGCAGACTCTTCTCCTCTAGCTGCTGTAGTAACTGAATATGATACTCTTAAGTTTAATCCTAGGCTCTTCAAAAGATTAACTGCCTGTCTAAACTGATTGTGACTGAGAAGACTTTAAAATTATCTGTCATTTCTATAAAACAGGAAGGTGGAAAATTGTATTGTACTTCATTGTATTATGTTCCTTATACATATTAGCATATAACCTGGCTTCTCTGAACTTATAGGAAAGGAACGGGAAAAGGAACCACTTTCAGGGGGGGAGTGTAGATGCCAATATTCCAGGCCAGTGCCTACATGAATTATCTTATGCAAAGAAACCCCACAAATAATTAAATATAGAAGAGAGAAAGAGAGATAGAGAGAGAGAGAGAGAGAAATGAAAATTCACCATTCATGACCCTGAAATAAGAAATAGGGAAACCAGAATAAGATTGTGTGTGAAGGTGTGCTTTTTAAGTGTACATAAAACGGGAAAAGACAACTCAGAAGTGGTTAACAGTTATAGTTCTATTCACTGAATAAACAAAAAAGATTTCAGAAAATCCTTCTGCTGAAAAGACATGTAAGGCAAACAGCAGGGGTAACTGACAGCTAAAGGTTAGCTACAAGGTACAAAAGTGAGAGTTACAGCTAGCTGTCTGGAAAACACACCATGCTCCTTGGATTGACTGGGACCCTAAAAGGGGGGCATATGACAAGACAGTACTAGGAGGAACAAGCATGCAGAAAAGACTAAACAGAAAAACAGATGGAAGGAAATTAACATGGTAAAGGAAGAGAATTGCAAGAGTATTAGACATGGAGAAAGTAATCTGACCATATTGGTGAAAGAGATAAACAGACATTGAGTTACACAGGAGAAAAGAAATGGTGGAAAGAAAGCAAAGAAGCCAGATAGCAGTGGTTTGTCGTACCTGTAGTCTCAGATCACCACTGCAGAAAAGAGTCTACTTGATGACTGAATTAATAACTTCTTGTTCTTACCTGCACTCTGCAAATGGTTTTGGCTGGGCTGGGATCCCAGGAGAGCCTGGGAAAAGAAACAGAGCAAAAGCAGAGAGATGATTATCCGATGAAATAAACGTGGGCATGTTCTGCAAACAGCTTGGCCTTTTGCTGCTTTAGGCAAACACACCTTGGTAACCAGCCTCTTCCCTGTTCTCCCTATTGCTCTTCTTCAAATCCAATCACAGCTCTGCCCACTAACAAAAAAAAAATGAATAATTACTGGCCTGCAGAGATTTACCCTTGATCTAAGCACTACATTAGAGGACTCTGCTTGTTTTTTCCAGAGTTTCAGCCCCAATGCTCTGAGCAAACAGAATTGGAAGTCAGAGTGAGATGCCGATGGAAAAAAAAGCTGGAAGAAAATCGTTGTTACTAGTAAGAAAAAATGAACAGCCACTCATTCTCTCTCCATGTAAAGGGTAAGCCATCTATGACCACATGAGTAAACAGATATATATATCTACCTGACGGGATGATGCTGCCAGGGATCCCTGTTAAAATAGTAATAAGCATCCATATATGGAGCGGGAAGCATGTAAAGAAGAAAATCCAACATGGCTTTTTGAGTATTTTTTTTTTTACTACAACAAAGTACAATACGTCCTATGGTATTATTATCCAAATGTAGTAATATAGCTAAAAACAAAGAATATGGAACAAAGAATTCCAGCATCCTGTCCAGCCTAAAAACTGCATCTCCTCTTGTAGGCAGTGTTTTGGGTGATTATAACTTGACTGCTGGTTGAGAGATAGGGATCTCCACTTCAACACCATTACATGGTATGCAGGCAGGTGCAAGATCTTCACAGACCCAGAGTGAAAAGAAGAAAGAGTACATGCTTACGCTAGCTCCATGTAGTTTAACTCCTCTAAATACAGCTGCTTATGAACAAAGGCTTCTAATTCACAGAGCAGAGGTGTGCATATAAAGAAAACTAGCTATTGCAAATAGTTCTGTTTTTCTTCAAAACGCAGTAATTTTGCTTCTCAGCTTCACCTCTCCTTGGAAAAGGGTAAGAGTAAACTTTGGGAATTAAACCAGATCCACCTCTGGAGTAAGCCAGGACAGTCCTCATAGCCACCACACACCTCCTCATGGCTGATTTCATTTACAGATCGAGCTTATGAATAATGGTCCAGCAGGTGTTGAGAACCACGGCCAAGCTTCACCATCATCCTCCAGAAATCAAAATGTGATACTGCATATTGAAAATGAATTCCTGACACAGTTCAGGAACTGCACATCAGACCTCAGGTGCGTATACACAAGGGGATGCACAGATAAAACAGTAATTAACTATCAAAACCCTATTCAGCCAAAAATCCATCTGTCTTCACGTATCCAGCTGTTCTGACCCCACATAATGTTCTGTAAAACAGTAATGCTGAAGGACTCATCTGAGGATCTCAAAGCTCTCTGTAAAGAGAAGAAAGTGAGCTAAACTATGCTGTTGTGACTGTCCGAGATCACACACAAGACAGGTGATCGAGGCATAATCCAGGTACTCTGCCTTCTAGTTTCTACTGTGCACTTGTACACACATATAAGCCTGCAAGAGACAGAGGGATTAATAACTGGCTATATGAATGACCAAACATGCTCTTCCTAGAGACTGACCATAAATGAAAGAACCGCATTCCAAGTAACATGCTTCCCTTTTAATGAAAAACTAGTTGCCAGTTTCTGTAGCAGTTTCCAAAATCCTTCAGTAGTCATCATCACCAAATTTTAGTGCAAACAACCTGTGCTGCAGTCACTGCCCCAGGTCTGTGAGGCTATAGATCATCAGTCCACAACAGCAATAGGGATAATCAGTCCATCAGTGAAGAACAGAAACAAAGGATCCCTCCTGCCAGGGTCACTGCAGTGCTTGAGTAACGTGGGAAACCTGAGCCAAAGCATCTGCAAGCCCTTGTGCATCTGCTTTGCTGCTTTGTTTCCTTTCCTGAATTTCATATGCAAAATGAAATAAATCCCTCCCCAAGCTCCCAACCCTTCCCAGAGACCACAGCTGCCTAGATACTTGAGAGAACATATTCAGCGAGAACATGATCCACTTACAGTGCATGATATTAAAAAATAAAGCTATGTGACTTTTTACAAGCAGATAGAACAGAATTTCTTACCTCCCTGCTTCTGAGACAGGATAACAGACTCAAGAGCTCTACGAAGAACGTGAGGACTTTGGGGATCTTCATCCTTCCTGTTCAAAGTGGGCAGAAGCTTTTTCAAGCTTCACAGTCTCATTTTGCTGCTGGGCTCAGCTGCTGCCTCCTCTTCTCACTCTCCAGCTTGGTTTCCCCAGGTGCAGGGCACTAGCTGCTCCACATCGGAGGTAGTGGGATGCCTCTTTCATTTCTACGTAGGGAAAGGGATGGAACGGATTAAATCAAAGTTCCCAAGAGCATCTTATAATTTCACTTTCATCTTCCTCTCCCCATCTCTTCTGCTTGACTCTTCTCCTCAGAAAGGGAAAAAGAAGGGAGAGAAATAAGGGAAGAGAACATGCCCCAGAATTTCTCTATCACCTTTAAAAACAGCAGGAGGCAAGCACAGACGGGTAGGGCACAGCCCTCAGCTTGCTCCCGCACCTCAGCTGTCCCCTCCCTTTCCCTCGCTGTCCCAGCCTCTCGTTTTGCTGTGGGTATGCATTTCTCCCGAGTGCCAGCCTCCGCCTCTCCACCGCTGTCTGCCCAGCTGCTCTCTCTTCTCCTGGAATTCCTTCTTTCCACAGCTGACTCTTCCCTCCCTTAAGCACAAAGGCTGTAGCAGCAGCAGCGATCTGGGGCTTCCTACTGCAACAGCTCCAGCAGCGAAACTGAAAAAGGAAACGGCTTGTACATGCACATTTGCTAGAGATTATACTTGTTGGAAGGAATCTGGACTTTATCCCCCCTCTGCTGCCTCCTTGATTAGCTGCTTGCAGCTTCCTGAGGTCAGACTTTCCTCAGGCTTGAACACAGGTAAATGGGTCCCAGCAAATTATTTTAAGAAGCTTCCAGATTTCCCTAGGAAAAAAAGAAAAAAAAAAAAAAGTGGCACAGCCCTCTCTAGGATGCATTCCCACTTTTCAGCTCTGCATCTTGTCATTAAGGGTATTGCCTCCAGAGATCTTTTCCATCAAGTGTCTTCTTGACCTTGGACTGCAACATGATTTTTGTTTGATTGGCTAGGGCGATTTCTAGAGGATTGATCACTATTGCATTGCTATGAATAATCTGATTTTTTCCAGTGTTTTCAGCTTACTGCTCCTTCATATAAATTAGGGCTAGAGGTTATAACAAAAGTTTTAAACATTATTAAACCTAAGAAGGCTATTGCTCAATATGAATCAGTTCAATTTTGGATTTATTTATTTATTTTTTAAACATGTTCCCTGTGCTGCTCCTCAGCTCAGTCTAATGGACATTTCCTACATTTATATTCTGATTATGAAGGGATTAACTCTTAGTGCTCTGCAGCATAAACCACAAAGGTCACCTTAAGAAATGAGCTCACTTCTGGCCAAACCCGCTGAGAAGCATCTCCAAAGACACGTTCAGCATAATAACAAGAAACAGGCTGATACAAATCCATTGGCAAATCCATTGGCTTGATGAAAAGCCTCTTTTTTTTTTTTTTCTTTTCCCACTTATTGCCCATTACTCACTTCACATGACAGTTTTGTGTTGCCTCATCTTTAGTCACTCATCAAATGCAATGAAATTCCACTACAGCTGGATCTTTTACAGGAGGACTGAGTGAGTGGTAGGAGGAAGCAGTTTCTTGAGTGGATTTGTACCACAGTGCATTCTGGACACAGTGGATTTGGCCAAGAATTACACTCAGTTAATTAGAAGCAAATCTCCTATATCCTATGATCCTCATAGCTCAGGAGGCAGATGATCAGGTCAACAAAAGATGGAAATAGCTTAGATGCTACAGCATTCTGTAACTCTCAGGCAGCATCGGTAAAAAGGAGAAAAATGAAAAGCAAAGATGAGAACGTGTTGGAATTTTAGAACCACTTACTCCAGTGAAACCACGAGGAAAGGATGTACTACAAACAATAACAGAAAATCCACCAGCACTTAAAGAACTCTACTCCTTAGCCAGGAGCTGAGAGGTTGTTGATGCCACTTCAAAACTCCCAAAATGATGCTCACCTATTTTAACCCTTTAGAACTGGAAAGGAACGGATGCATTCAACCTTTATCTGACACGTACTAATTGAGTTTATAACCTACAGCCAAAGCCTGTACTGGATTTCTCTCACAGTAGCTTGCTTTACTCTTAAATAAAGGCTTTTCTAGATATTTTAAAGTGATTTACTCAAAAGGGAAACACACACCAGTGCACCAAAAGCAAGAGAAGTCCAAGTTTGCTATTCAGCTTCCTGATGAACAACAAACCATGCTAAGATACACTGGTCTTTGCTGTAGTCTCCTCTATGGCGGATCCTCTTTTGGAACTATTTACTTCTTGCAAAGACTTTTCCCTGGTTTACTTGCACATGTAATGACATTTCCTTGAGATGGATTTCTGATACAAAAAAAGCTTCTCATGGCTATGCATCTCTTCTTTCTTCCCTTACTTGCTTATACTCTGCTATGAGTCAAACAGTATAAAAATATTTACCTACACAGAAAGGTTTTGCTATTTAAGTGACCACAATTTTACATCTAGTTACACTGGCGTCAGTTCTTCCCTGGACTCTCTTAGCTTAAACTTCCAAGATACCACAAACTAAATTAGCCTTGTCTGTGCCTAAGACTGACCAAGAAGGAAATCATGCCAATATAACTATGGCACTTTAAATATGCTTTACTTCATCTCTAGATACATTACTTATTTAGAACTTTCCTGTGTGTGCAAGTTTGAAGTAGCTGCGATTACCTAAGTCCACTACTTAACACAAATCACCTTCTCACCCTGATATGCGTATTCTATAGTAACAGTCTACAATTCCCAACAGTCTGTCTTTTTTGTTTGTTTTGTTTTCCAGATTATTCCATATAGACCCTTCCACATCCAAAAAAAAAAAAAAAAACAAAAAAAACCAACACCTGCCTTCTAAAACAAATTTACTTCTCAGGAATTAAACCTATTACTCCTGAACTGGCAGGAGTACTATTCATAAAAGCCAGCTGAAGACCAAGTCTTCCCATTAAAGGTATATATATATTCATCTCTCTAAGCTAAGAAGCAAGAAAGTAATTTTGCTTGCCACATTAGGAATAAGAACAGGTCCAAGTCAGTGACAAGACTGACTTGGCACCAGGAAATGGGCCTTAGTGCTTTTGCTAGTCTCATAGCTGCATGTCCACAGCGGAGAACGTAGGGCAGATATAGTTAAAGATTAGAAACTGATACAAGTGCACATCCTTCAACAGAGGTGGTTCTTCGCTTTCTCAAGTGACCGTTTTAGTGAAAACATCACTTATACAGAGGTGCTATGGGCAATTCTCTTGTGCATCTACTGAATACTTGTTGGTAGCCAGTAGAAATTGTTAATCCTTATCAGTGTTGTTTGCAGACTACTAATTACAAAAGCACAATAAACCTGTTTCTAATTGATAACTAAGATGCAAATGGAGAAAGAAAAATATTTTAAAAATATAAAAGTACAAATTTTATTCTGACCCTCTAAGGACATCAGGCATGCAGATGCTGAAGGCTATCCACTCAACAGAAAAACTAATCAATAGCCCATTTCCAACAGGAGTACTGGGGAGCAAAGGGTATTTTAAAAAGTTTGAATAAATCACAGCTATTTTGCAAATCTAAACAAACAAAACAAAAAAATCATTAAATCTCCCACTGATTCTGGGCCTAAATGCCAGTCAGGCTAAAAAGAAATAGTGGTATTAAGTCATCTTTTTTAACTTCTTTGACTGTTAGTCAAAAATGACAAATGTTTTGGATGAAATGTAACTCTTCTCTTTACATCTATGTGTTTGTCAAGAACTTCTGAAGATTTCCTACCCTTAAGCAAAGAGACTGAGGAAAATCAAGAAAAAAAATAATCAGTGTTTCCTCTGTAAGAGATCTTCAGTGAAACCCTAAAAAGAAACGTAGTTAACAGCAGTCATACACAGAGCTGGTAAAATATTCAGGCTTTAAGGAACAAGAATAAGATCAACGAATTCCAGCAGATTTGCTTCAATGCTGTAAATCCTACTTAGGAGGGTAGAACAGCTAGTCAGCTTTTGCATAATTCTTTGCCCACGATGCAATCACGTACAGGTCTCTGCAGCAATTTTCTTAACCAGTGGGCTCAGCATCAGGAGCAACAGAACCCAGTTTTCTTTTATGCCCCAGCAACAGTATCATGGAGTGGTACAAGCCCTGAACTCAGAGTAGATGTTGTCATGTACTGCAGTTACACATATTAACTATTAATGGAATGACCCTAAATGTAAGCATGTCATGAAACATGTTTATACACCCAATATATGCTTAACATGAGATGCGGAGAAACTGCAACTCAAATTACAAATGACAATCAGTAACGAGTCTTTTTGGTTAGTGCATGGGATTCTCAGCCAAAAGAGCTGCTCGAGTACTTTTTAAGGAAACTATAAAATCTGTGTGTTTCAGATAAATGCATCTGAAAAGCATTCCCTTTCCTCCTGTCTTCCTCCAAATATACACATTCCTTTACTGACTGGAAAACCTTAGCATGGTAGTTTTAACCTTACAGTAGGCATATAAAGAGGGAAAATAAAAACTGAACTTGAGAAGCTCACTGTGAAGCAGTAAAAAACAAGAAATAGTGAGAATTTCAATTAGTGAGAACCGAGCAAAATTTCAGAAGTAAAAATACAACAAAAAAGTATTACTTTTGCTGATACAGATTCTTACATAATGATGTGGTTCTCGACAGACACTAGATTTGGCACATTTAGCATAGCTGCTAGCTTAAGATGTACAAAACTATGCTTTATATTGTATTTTAATACAAAGAAAGAAAAATCATCAATACAATTTAGAATTAATTTGTTCCTCATTACCACTTTAGCTTGTCTCCTGCAGAAAAAAAGAATTAGCAGGTAGCTCTCCTTCTCAGAGAGCATCTTACGGACTGAAAATGCAATGTCATGTAACAAAAATGTTCTCCCAAACTCAGGTGTGAATATAATGTTCTTAGTGACCTCGAGTCCTCTGAAGGACCCATCTGTGCCATAATAGCAACAGCACAGTAAATTACCCTCTGGGATAACGCAATAATGAACATTTAAGTAACACTCAATGACAACTGCTTCAATAACTTGAAAGCATACGCTTGAGCAAGATTTATGTGATGAAGAGGTGTAGAACTGGGGCTCCACAGAAGTCAGCTCCAAGCAAACTAAACGTTTATACAGTCTGCATGTACCATCCCCCATTGTGATCATTACTTTTTCTTTATGCTCCAAATAATTAATAACATAAATGGTTATATTGCTAGTTCTCTGAGGAACTGCATTTTTTTAAATACCAATTAGGTACTGGCCCTTAAACTAGAACCTGATTGCAGTTTTGTGTCACTCTAATGAAAAATAACAAAATTAACAATTAATTATACAATTTCAGTACCAGTACATGCTCAAACTTTCTTTCCACCTTTTAGCCATGCTGCCCCCCAAATAAACAATGGAACATTTTGCTGTAAACTATTATTCACCCACACCAACCAACAGTCTTGTATTATTTTATTACAGTACAGACATTATCAATGTGGCAAGACACTGTACCTGCAAATCAGAGGGTCTAAATCACAAGCTTCTATATTAAAGTTATATTTCATCCTTACCAATGTATTGTGTATTAGCAAGGTATTTTGCTGAAGATTTCTTCTTCATTCTACAGCCTTCTTGTACATCAGCAGAAATTCAAAAAATTTCAAGAGGAACCAAATTGTGTATAAATACAAGTATGAATATGAGTCATTCTGTTACTATCCATTTTAAGTTGGCCAAACCTCTGGGCCTGAACACTTACTGATTAGCAACTCCTAAGTTAGGCAAAAAACTTATATACAAAGAGAGGTCACCCCTTAACTTAGAAAATATGTTTACACACATTCCTAGAAGATTTTATTTCACAGTGAGTACCTGACTCCACACTGCTGCTGGTTGGACAACTCACTGCAGAAATGCTTAAGACTGCAAGACCCAAGAACTTCATGCCAACAAACTCAGCCAATGGTCAAGAAGGCTGTTCTTCCACCCTGGAAACAAAGATGCTGTCGAGATCCACACAGCAGTGCTGTCATATCACTTGACTTCAAACACTCACAAAACTGTATTTTTCACTTATTTTCCAAGGACCCCAACTTTAATTGCTTGTCTGCAGTCCCTTTAACAAAGCATGTTATACATAACGTGTGATATTAGGAAACCTCTTCAGGAGTTTGTTCACTTTGCTTGAAGTTAAGTTTCTCTGGGGTGACAGTGCCTCCTCATCCTCTTTCTCCCTGCGCTCATTCTGAAACAGGAAAAGAAAGCGCAGAATATTATCTCTGTTTATTTGACACTTTAACCCTCACCCTCAAAGACTACTAATAATTGTATTGGAATGTTTATTTCAGAAGATCACTATTGCTTTAAGGAACACTCATAATAGCACTTGACTAAATAATCACAAGGCTTTTAAAAACTAAATAGTCTTCTTTAAATTGTGAAATTAACAAATAACTGACTTTTTGTGAAGATATCTATCCCTATTCTTAATTAACAATATTATAAGCTTATAGTAGCAATACAAAAATGTTTTACCTTTAATTTTCTATTTTTCAATTTGTTTTTATTGTAATCTACCAAATAATTGGAGGACAACCTCTCATTTATGATGTCAAACTGCAGCACTAAAAATCTATTTATTAAATGATGATACTATTACTAAAAACATAGAAGCTTGAAATTGGTTTAAGGACAAGTTCTGTACCTGTATCAACTTTTAGACTTCGCTTCAACAGTGCTGAAATTTTACAGATTAAAAACTGGAGCATATTAAGAGAAATTAAGAGAGTTGACCAATAGCAACTGAACTCTACTTCAAGAATTTGACAACACAAAAAGGACTGGATGTGACTACTGTTTTAACCCTAGTTATAACATACAAAACATCTGGTCCCCTCCTGTGCTCCTTTATTTTAAGGAAATTCCAAATTCAAAAAGGAAGGGCTGTGTATCTGATGTACATCATCCTGCATCTCTCCTACAGTTCAGCTGGCTTTAGCTTAAATCAAATTGTTTGTGAAACACTTATTGTTGGCATACAAATATGACTGACGGCTTCTCTTCCTTTCCTACCACTAGCCCTAAAGAACACAAAATTGGCTTTAATTACTTCTGCCCTTGCCACGCAGTCATAGAACAACTGGATCTCCTTGGCGCAAGCTGTATCATTGAAGTCATTCTGCTTCCAGCAGGCCATCATTACTGACATCTCTGTAATGCAAGTTGCCTCTAGAAGGGAAAAATAGAGCAATGAAAGCTTAGGTATCCAAGATTTGATTCTAACATCCTCCACAGTACATAAATCTTCAAAGAGAAGTTTAAAATGAGGTAAAACAACAGTGAAGTAAACAGCAGTATCTCATCATTGCTTCAATTAGAGAAGAAGCTCCTAGCACGAGGATTAGCACAATCAGACCATCTGGTTGTTACATTTTGATACAGCACTTATGTTAACAATTCAAAGCGCTTTATATGCAGGACTTGCGCATGAAATGTTGTAAAATACAAACTGAAGGTTGGAGCATGGGAAAATATTCTTTTAAAAACACCTTGTGCACTAATGCCACGGCACAAACCGGACCCCCTTGCCTGTTGGAATGCTTCTGGTCTTTTGTCCGACTTCCCAGGGGGACGCTAAACAGCTACCACAGATGTTTTGTTTTACGTTTTTCCTCTGTATTTCCTTAACGCTCAGCAAACGCAGTTACACCACAGCTTTCCAGCTGCAACATTTAGGAACCTTACAGAAACGCCCCTCAGAGCACACGGCGCTTCCGAGCAGGGATTTGAGCACGCCCTGACACCACACGACCCTTCCCGGGATGAAGCAGCGGGCCAGCTGCCAGGGACGAGGCTCGGGGACGCCGCGTTTGCCGGCCCCGTCGCCAGGAACTCACCCCCCGCCGTCTCCCTGCGGTTCGCCACCTTGTTGGCCAGCACCAGCGGCCGGGTGGGGCGGACGGTCGGGGGCCGCTTCTTCTGCCGCCACTGCCCGGTGAGCCAGCGGCCTACCCAGGCCGGGTACGCGGGCGCCGCCATCTTGTGTGCGAGGGGCCGCCCCCGTGAGGCGGCGCGCAGGCGGGCGGGCGGCGCAAGCCAGGTCCCTCATGGAGCCCTGAGGCAGGGCGAGTAAAGCCGCTTGTGGCGTGACCTCGCTTTTCTGCCCCCAGTCTGCTTCCCAAAGTCCGTATAAAATTCAGCACCTCTTCGCAGCTTCTGTGCCACACGCTAACAGCTTCCCCAGTTCACACCTCCAAACCTTTTCTGCTGCAAACCCATTGGGCTAAGGGGCATGCATGCTTTAGCCGGAGTGGACAAAATCGCCGTAGCTTCAAATAATCCCAACACACTTCACGAAGTCTTTGCAATTGCGTGGAATCTTTCATAATGCCTGAGATTCAGCATCACCTCACGCTCTCAGCCCCACATTTCTCTCCCCTACCTGCTAAAAGCTGCCTCGTCCCTGCCTTATTTACTGGTGCCCCTACTGTGTCTCCTAAGAGCACGCTGACACCCCTCATTCCAAAATCGCTGTTCTCACAGCCCCATAATCGGTAACAGAGAGAATGCAGTTATTCCCAGAAGTTTCTTAGCATAGCATTTAAATCCCTGAAGCTGCCAATGCCTCTGGCTGGTTCTAGAGCCCTGTGCCCGCAACTGAAAAGGCACACACTGTAACGGGGCATGGGCTTATTTCAAAGGCTAGGGTACAGAGGTCTGCACAGCATGAGGGGCAAGGCAGAAATACAGAAGTGAGGAGTAGACACTGGGGACCTAAAGTACTCCGTTCTCATCACTGGACTGCACCATTTTACCACTGTATCACAGTCCTTGAGTGTTGTAGAACAGAGGAAACAGTTTTCATCCACAGGAATGATTTTATAATTTTGGGTTTCTCTGACAACATACAGAATGCCAAACCAAAGAAACCTGGGAGTATTTTTTTTTATTATTATTATTATTTTTTGCATAGGATATTGGTTTGGATAAAAGGAAAACCTCCTAGCTATTGATATAAAATTTAAAGCATTCCCCTCGCCTCTGCCTAGACAAGGAAGTTAAGACATTGGACTTTTGTTACTTTCAGTTAAATATAACCAGATCTATACCAGAATATTTTCAGCACCATTTCTAAAATTTGCTGCATCTGTAGACTTAATATATTCTGCTATGTGTGCCTATAATTATTTTTGTGTTATTTTTAAAATAGTATTTTCTTAGAGTCCAATTAAAAAAATATGAGAACACATTTCCAAGTAAACAAAAGTGATTTTTTTTTTTTTTTTTCCTCTTCAGAACCAAATTAGCATTTATTTGGATCCAAATTCAAAAATTCTGACTGGAAGTTTTGTAGCACTTTGGTAAGGGATATTTATATTTCTCTGCTTCCATTTTTTTTTTTTTCTCTGATTGGTCAGGAAATGAGCTCTATTTCTAGTTTGGTTACCAGTGGAGAAGAAAAACAAGCTGACACCTTCAAAATAGAGGGCTTGTATCCTGAAACTCTAAATGTTAGAAGTCTTTCAGCTCAACACAGATAGGTCACTTCAGTGTTCAACACTCCCATTCTTGTGAGATTGAGCTGCTCATATTTTGCCTCTTCTATTTACACCCCTGATAAACAGTTTTCTCTGTTGCATTTGACTGCTGTAATTACTAACAAGGCTTGCACAAGAACAAAAGGGAAGCAGCAAATATTAGGCCATAAGAGAAGTTGAGCTGCATTCACTGTAAATCAACCTCCCTTTTTCCAAATTACATTAGCTAATGGTGGCAGCACCTTCAGATACATTCACCTTCAAAAGCTGATCTCTCTTTTAAACAATTTCAAGAAAAATGGGGGACGGGGGGGGGGCGGAGAGCTAGGAAAGAGAAAGGCAAGCTACACAAGGAGAATTTTAATAGCTTCCTGTCAGTTACTGCTCTCTGCATTATAAACTTTTTTATTTTTTTTTTTTGGCATTCAGCCTGGGATTGGAGCATCAGCCTAAGAAATTCCCAAGACGCCAAAAAATGTATGCAATTGTCTGCACACCCCACACTGATGTGTCTGAAGCGTGGCACAAACCTTGGTTTCAAAGGGAGAATGTGGAACCACAAAAGAGGTTTGACACTCAACAGCCAAGTCTCCCTATAGCCTGTATTTTTTACAACTGTTATCAAAGTCACAAATGGATGGGGCAGAAGTCCTGACTTTTCAGAAGTCCAAAAAACAGTTCCCTCAACAAACTGAACAGTGAACCCCACAGAAGTTTCACTGTGCATCCTGAGCATACACCCTATAAAGAACATGTGAAATTCTAACTTTGTTTGCAGCTTCTTTACTTGAACAAGTATCATAAAAAGGTGAATCCTAGGCTGTGTTCAGCTGAATTCAGTGTCAAAAACAAAATGCACCAGAAATGAAACAATTAGTACTAGACATGAAAAGAAAACCTACAACAAAACTGGAATAAGGGGCAGTAATGATACTGCAATAAATGCATGCTAACAATGTTGTCTTAAAATATATTCAAGATTGCTGTCTTAAATACCTCTTTAAGAGATGAAAAATTACACCACTGGTTCCTTCTCCTTCTTGAGTAACTATCTAAAACCTCCAGGGTTTTTCCAAAAAACAATTAGGGTCTAAGGAATCCTGCTTATTGGGAAAAATGAATAAAGTTCATAACCACGTCTTTCTGAACTGTTTCGTCAGGTAAATTCCAATGTATTCACCCAAGTTTACCCTTTCTATACAACCTCATAAAACCCTTGCCTATCACTATTTATTCTCAGTTGTGAATTTCCCTGACCTCCTTAATCTCAATGCGAGCTGCCCTACGGCATCTCAATTTAATTGGAGGTGCCTTAACTTTTAACTAGCCCCACTAAGAGGTGCCCCACTTTAACTAGCAGTAAGATTAACCAGTTTGCTAAGATTTCAGTCAGTTCAGACTTACTCCTGTCCTCTGAGCTATGGTATTTGAATGCACTAGCACTTAATGCACTCATGAACACAATGACAGAAGCAATTTCTTTCCTTATGTCACTCTCACCACACTCCAATGCTAGCCTAACTTATCCTGAGCTATCTCAATCAGATCAGCCTCCCTGAACTATTTTGCTCACCTGATTAGATCTGAGCTGCCATCCCTAATCCCTGACTCCCAGACCTATTTTATTCCAGTCTGCGCTACTACAAGTTACCTGATGTCTCCTTATTTGCTCAGAGATGTCTTTAAGTGTCATGGTCTGCTTTGATCCATTCCAAGATCCCCCAAACCATCTCTAGCTGAGCCGCTTCAGTATTAGATTGGTCTTTTCTGGAGGAAAGAGCGTATATAACAATAGAAATTAAGATGCCAGTCATGTCAGGGTTCTGGAACAAATCCTGCAGTTCCATTCCTCTCCACCCTTCCTAATCCTTTTGCAGGGCCAGGTATCTCTCACTGCCAGCTCTGAGACACTGAATCATAAGAGAAGTGCACTTTGTTAAAGCTTGACATAGGCTTTGGCTCAGCTGGTCATATCACTAAAAGGATTTTGTCTCTGATTAATTTTGACTTGTCAGTAGAGGTCTCTGAGCAGAATGAAGTGGCCGCCCTGTATGTTTCTGATTAAATCCAACTTCTCAGAAGGTGCCTGGAGATCCATCAACAACCTTAATTAAATCCAACCAAATTGATGACAGCTAATCACTAAGGGAGTGGCACTCTTGGGACAATGGGTGAAGAGTGGGTATGCAAGGATGGTATGGGGGACAGATGGCTGCTTGTCTAACACAGCAAAGCCTGTTTAAACAGTGATGTCCCCGATGGCAGTGTTCCAATTCAATTTATACCATTCCTAGCCCTTGAGGAGTTATTTGTTCTTCCACCATCTACTGTTTCACAAGCCAGTTAAAAATACCCTCTGTCAAAGTACGACAGGAGAATTTTTCCTCTGATTCTCCAAGCAGCTACATTTTGGAGACCATTTCCAGGAAAAACACTTCATTCCTTTTTCTCCCCAAACATATACTTCCGTTGTTGCTTGGCTCTTAAATTATTTTATTCTACTTACCATCAAAAATGACCCATAGGTCAGTTCAGTTTGAAAATTACTACAGTGACAGAAATAAAAGGCTTTTGTCGTTGTTACTGAAATGGATTGCTGGATTTTTAACCTTCAGTTGGACATTTATTTCTCCTCTCTCAAATCTCAAGATGCCATAAACTTATCCTATTTTTTCAAGTCAATTTTGAGACACAGCATCAATAGAATCTACTACTGTTTCATATAAGCAGTTATGAGGAGACAGCTATTTTTATAACATTAATGCTAGTGAATAAAGCTGTCTTGGCGGCTCTGAAATCCTCCCTCTAGTCACACAGTAAACAGGCAAAATACGTGACAAGCAGTGAAGTGACTCACCCTGGTTGGCAGAGGCTTGCCAATGGGTTTAAAAGGGTAATCTCTTTATCACCTTAGTATTTGATATCTTTGCTAGAATTCCTGATTAATCTCAGTTGTGTTTTCATAAATATGGGCACCTGCACAGTAAGAACGGGATTAACATAGGGGGTTGTATACACTGCTCAGTCTGAGTTATCATATAATCCTCCCAGTAGTCACATGAGTGATGACAGTCAGCCACTATCAAGCTGGTTTGGATTTAAAGCAGTGAAACGAGAAATACACAAATAGCAATCAAGAACTTGCACAATACCTTTTTCCAAAATATTAATAGTTGCTGCAGTGACCTTCCTCCTTTACTGAATCCAGATATTTGCATTAGTAGAAGGATGATCAGGATCACAAACTGAATTCACTTCAGCTAATGCTGGCAGTAGTCTTTGAATGTTACAGAGCAATCCTTTCAAATGAATGATTTACTATGTAAATCAATTTCAAATTCTTTATTCCTGATAGAATTCAGTCTTAAAGACATGCATTCTCAGAAGAATGCTTTGACAAGATAGAAAGAAGAAGAAAAAAAAAGAAATTATATAAAAATTAGAATCTAAGGTTATAAAACAGTTACAAATATTGCACTTACAAGGGAGTATTTGTAAGGTAGTGGATATTCTCATTACAGCACTGGTGTAAGCTACAAGCGAAGTGGACAGTAACAAAATGCATATGCCCTTCAAGGCTATGAAACCCAGCCTCTCCTTCTGCCTCCTCCAAAAAAAAGGAGAGAGATGAAAGCAGAGTTCTGGTGGAAAGAACTAACATTATTCAACATTTTGTAGTCCTTGGCATCCAGAGAAGCAGAAGCTGTGAATGTCAGTCAGCACCCCGGAAAAGAACTGCAACCACAACTCTAGCTAGGTGGGAAGATTAGTGCTTCTCCTGCCACAGAAGAGTTTCCCTGGCAGGTACAGAAGTTATTCATACTACAAACTGGAAGAAGCATTTTAACCCTAATACTTGTGCACAACTCACAAGTAAAATGCATTTAGTACACTAACATACACACAAAAAAAAAACACTTTATAAATCACAAACATTAATTGTGACATAGAAGAGAAGATACAGGTAGTACAATGTATTATCTCAGGAAAAACTCTGTAGGTACAAGGGAAACAAAGTTTGGGTGAATGTCATTACTGTAGATTGGTACCTGATATTCATTACCTTCTTGGAAGTTCACCAATTGTGAGACTGCAAAAACATAGTTAAATCTATGAAGACAGTGACTAAGAACTCAGAAGAGAAAGCTGTTGAAGTTGGCTTGTGACTGACTAACAACCTGTAAGTTGCAT
The DNA here is from genome assembly GCF_011077185.1 of Oxyura jamaicensis. Taxonomy (NCBI): domain Eukaryota; kingdom Metazoa; phylum Chordata; class Aves; order Anseriformes; family Anatidae; genus Oxyura; species Oxyura jamaicensis. The sequence goes on from NC_048898.1 coordinate 15,759,094, forward strand.
TCTGAAAGCTTTAGACAAAAAATAAACAAACATTTGTGACAAAGTTTCATATCTGTGCTACTTTTATACCAGCATTAGGAAGGAATGTTGCAATTAGAAATACTCATGTTTGGCAACAGTCACAGAGCTCAAAGCAACAGCCTTCTATAGTATATACATACAGTGGAAAAAAGACTGTAGAACCAAGAAACAAGCTTGTAGGACTGGGGAATACAATATACTGATATAGATAATAAACAGTGGTGAAGGAATAGTGGTGGTGAAGGTTTTGAACTAATTCATGAATAAGAGCCTCAAAGAGTAGGTTTTTATCCAGGTTGCTAGCTACTCTTAAGTTTGTACACCGTATCTTCAATTCTATTGTTAGTTGACAATAATATGCTCATTTTGCTGTGAAGAAAGGTGAAGTGAGGGTATAGGACCTTATTAATTGAGAACCAAACAAGTGCTACCATACACAGATGGTTGCTATTGATACCTACTCGTTACTCCTGCAAGGACAACACATTAAATTCATCATGTCTAATTCTGGTAACAGCAGAAAAAAATATTTAAAAAAGCAAATTGGACTTTGTTGTTCATCCCCCACTTCCAGAAAATCTGCTTAAATTATTGGATAAAATAGCAAAAAGCAGAATGTGCCAGTACCTGGATTTTTTATTTTTATGTTTAGTACAAAAAGCAAGATCAGAATTTCTCCTCCTGCCTATCCCAACAAAACTTGGATAAGAAAGAGTTTTGATATATAGCTAATTAAAAAGACAGTCAAAGGGACCTGAATGATTTTCTATACAGATATGTGAAACAAAGAGAATCTGAAGTAACTCAAGACCAATTCAAACAATTTATTTAAATCTCATTAAGCTGTTCAGTAGAAGTTCCTATTCAGAACTAAAGCAGCCTTAATTTGTTTTATCTTAATTTACTTCTCAAGCACTGTGACCACTTAAATCCTGAATACACCTATCTGTAATCTTAATCTGATTTGAGTAATCTATGTTAAAAATTAATTCAAATATATTAAGTATTCCTATACCCTGAATACCTGAAAAAAAAAAGAATACAAACTGGTGAAGGCATTTTGACTGAAGAAACATTTATTATTATTATAGAAGGGAGAATTTATATATATATATATATATATATATATATATATATACACATATATATATATATCCTTATTTTATACAAAAAAATCAGGTGCACATTTTAGACTAAAACAATGCATTTTCCACATCCGCATGAACGCAGCAATAGTTGTAGGTCTGCTCTGTCCCAGTGCCCACATTTTAACACTGCAACATTGTGGTATCACCTGAGAAGTACACGCTGGGATGTATGTCATTACCTATGCTAGTATTGTATCTATACCTAGAATACTATGAATTTGAGAAAAAAATATGAGATTAAGTGAGCCATACACAGATAAGCAACAGATAATGACTTAATTAGGGACAGAAGCTGCAGATACTGAAAAAGAACAAATCACAGGCCCCTGACTTGCTGGCATTAAGGAGAGAACAAGAAGTCAAGATTATAGCTGGGATTTCAGATTTTATGGAAACGTAAAAGAACCAAAGCATACTAATTCTACTGTGGTTCTGCACAATACCTTTCAAATACTTGGTTGAAAGTTGTGAATTAAATAATTTAGTCTCTCATCCGGTTTGTGTCACCTGGAAAGTTAGCAAAAGAGGAAAATTAGCAAAATTAGCAGAGAGAAAGTGACCTGCCTATAGGTATCCAGTTACCCTGAAAAAGTAGGAACATTTGAGACACATTTACTTGGAGAGAAAAGACTTTATTGCTGCAATTTCATAAGGCACAGCTGCTCTCCAAGGACATCAGTCTTTTATAATTCCTTAAATAGAAAAGTTAATCACAGGTAATAGTAAACTTTTATTGAGGAGAGTTAAGTGGTGAAATATTTATTAAAAAAAAACAATGAGTATTTTGGATATAAAAAAGTCCCTGAAATAACTTAGGGTATTTGAGCAGAGTGTGAAAACATATTCCTCCGTAGTCACAGAAGCCACAGAGAAACTATACCAAATGCAAAATGAGAGTGAACTCTTCTTTTGCCTCTTCTGTTCACACCTGTACATCAAGAGCACCTTCACACCATGGAGCTGAAATTCAAATAAAAGCAGTCACTAACATCTCCGGAGAGGAAATCCAATGACAACAGAGAACTACTCACTTCATGCACCAGAAAAACAGTGTCTGCAGGAGGCTTTTCTCCTACTTCAAGGCAAACATTTGGAGTGAAGTAAGAATTCTCAGTCTCAACTTTCAATGCAATTTTCAGATCAAGCTCTTACAAAGATGGGTCAGTGTTGCCTGGTCCTCTTGAGAAAAATCTCATGCATATAATCCCAAAATCTTCCCTGATGCGACTCATTACGATGAATCATAGCAGTGAGGGCCTCACCCTGATCCAGGCTTTGCCAATAATCCTGCAGCCACATCTCTTTCCAACTGAAACAAAAAAAGAGACATCACCATAAACCATTAAAAAAACAAATGGGTCTGCAGCTGTAATAGCAGTAAAACCTCTTTTTTTCCTCTTTCACCTAGGAGGAAAACAGGCCCAGGTAAGGTCATGACAAAGTATGTTGTTTCTGTGCCATTGTACTCCAACTCATTTAAACGACCTTGCCATGAGAATTCACTATGGAAAACAAAGTTAATATTAGCTTCAGAGTATTTTAGAAATACCAGCATGTTACCATGGAGTTAGCCAGAGCAACTAAATTATTAACTGTTGAAAATAAAACCTTTTAAAATAAAATCTTAGAGAGTCCACATATGATTTTAAGAGTAGCTTTCCATGGCCAGTATGCATATTACAGCAGTTAGACTAGGAATCAATCTTTTTAGACAAACCATTTAACAACTACAGAATTACAGCTAGTCATTACAAGCTCAGGTAATGCATGACAGAGAGATAAATCTCCATGTCTCTCAGCTGACTCTGTTCTTTATCTCCAGACCCTGTGGCCAAGTACATGTTTTCTTTTTCACTGCACATACTCTTAAACTTTTCATAGCACAGACAATGTCACAATTGCCATCCCATTCATGATCTGGTGGAGTATTACTCTCATTATTATATTGAGGTATAACAATAATTTAGCTAATAATTAACATCCTTCCTTCTTATGATTAACTGATTATCTTTTCTCCATTACAGCTGCTACCCAGCCATATCAAACCACCACACATTCTAGCAAGAAGGATCAAAGGTTATGTTCTTTTTAATCTGCCCACGTGAGTTGCCCAATACTTGTTAATTTACCTACAGAACTTTTTTTCTCCCTCTCAGTCACAGAAAAAAGTACAGTGCCTTCCACGTTCACTCTAGACACCATATATTAAAGCAAGCATGACTGCACTGCCCAGAAGCAGAGCTCATCCTTTATTCCAGGAATAGCAAAAGAAATGCAGAAGACACATCACAGGTACTTTCTTTGTGAAGCAGCACAAAACATGTATGCCATGGGAATTAGTTTTTGGGAGTCAACAGTGTCATCTACAGTGGGACATTTCTGCAGAGTACACCAACAAAGACCTCAAAATAAAGCTTTTAACATCGATTGCAATGTGAAGAATCACAGACTGAGGCTTACTTCTGCATACAAAAATGTCAACCTACAGGTTCTTTTGTAAAATGAATCACTTGGACATACCATGAGATCACACTGCTTAACAACTAAATTCATTAACCTTTGTCCAAGGGTTGCCAATATGAGTTATGTGTTTTTTACAGCATTAAATAAGAGCACACACAGTTGTTTTTTAAACTCTATTGCAAGGGACACCTTACACTGGCAAAGGTGATACCCTTCTAAGCTGTTTTTCTCTCATCCTAAATAAACTGTAACATCAGAATAAAATGGGACTAGCAAAACTATGAATGTTTCAAAATATTTCTTTATCAAAGGCACAGTAGCTTCTCTTTTCTTGAGAGGATAAAAAAAAGATGTGCTCCTGCAGATTAAAACTGCTTAGGTAACTAAAACTGCTTAGGTAACGGTGCTGTCACTTAGTCTTCTTATATTTATCTTTGCAAATTCTCCACCTTTGGAAAATGAATCGGTATTACTGAAACAAACAAAACATTTCTCTTCACAAAGGTGATGAGAAACCATTATCCAGTCCAAGAATAATTGCAGATTCCAGTTCCTATTAAACAGATGTTCCAATCACGAGGAGCACCGGAACTCACTGTTTCTTTGTACAAAGCAGCCAAGAATTCAATAGATCATAGTTACCAACATGTATCCTACCACATACAAATGGTTATTCCACAACTTTTTTTTACATTTATTTTGGTGTGAATCCCAGAAGTCCAAACACAAGTGAGGCTGAAAGCATAAGGATCTAGGGAACACATCTCCACATCAGAGCTAAGGACAACAAGGTGAAGATAATAATTTGCTCTGGCTACATACACTCAAGAGAGAGATGCTGTTAATTCAGCACATTTGTCAACACTACAAACAAATTATATCTGTAAATAAGACTTAAAGCACATGCAGATGTACAGGGTAACCATATTGTAATTAGGTACTAGTTCTAAAAATATATAGACTTTAATTGCCTCCGTTATTTACTGTTCCAAAAACCTCCAGAACCCAAAGTCACACTGTATGTTTAGAGTCAGACTTTATATATTGCAAATACTGTCACTTGTACCCCAATGAGGCCTGCAACATTTTTCCACAAGAATGTCTTGTAAAGTAAAAAAAATAAACGACTGACTGGCTAAGTAGACATTTGTTTGAGTTTATCAAGATGTTGCTTGATAATATTACTGTCAAACTCTGACAAAAAGCGAACATGTTTAGCTAATGCTTTGGTGGCAATTTTGTATTTCGGTCATGCCATTTAAAGTTTTTAGTGATCATGTTCCATTTTGGAGATTAAAATGGTGAAAGCTCAGATGGTTATCAGACAGAAACCACCGTACTTCACTGGCGATCCTCTTGATCGTACCTCTGAAGGTACATAAACATTTGCATAAACATATACTTTTTTGGAGACATCTTATGTCTACAAACAGTGGGAAAATAATATATTCATTGAGACATGGAAACCTCTGCGGCATGGTGCTGTAGCTTCATCTATGGACCAACTTTACAGAACTCCTTGCTGATAACGACTGCACAGAACGATGGAATATCTTAATTTGTAAGTCACATAGACACCCCTGTTATGTCTTCTAAGGTATTTCTCTACTGCCATCTGCTGCTCAAGTAAAAGAAAATTCATGAAAAAGTAGAGAATACTCACTTTTAAAGAGCAGGACACTCACTGTACAGCATGTTATAAGGGAAAAGCACGTTTTTATATCAAGACTGAGATAAGGTATTACTATATGAAAGCTCCAATAAATAAATCAGCCAACAGAAAACAAGAGATTACAAAGGCATTCATCACAGAATCATAGCAATTTCAGGCCCCTTTTACTTACAAATATAATTTACTCATTACTCAATATGACAATTATTTGTGTTGTGAAAAATACTTTTTAGTGAAAGACATCACACATTTCATGAAATAGGAATTTCCTAAAACAACAACAGAAAAAAAAAAAAAAAAAAAGAATTACCTCAGGCTTATTTTCTTTTTCTTTTTTTTTTTTTTTTAATTTCAGCTGGCCATTTTTTGAAAGCATCCAAACATAGGAAGAAGCAGTTCTCTGCCCTTTTCTCCAATTACAAAATTCTTCATAATTTTGTGGATGGATAACCCAACAAAAACTTTTTTAGAGATTCATATCCACAGAGAATTCATTTCTAGGTTACAGAGTACTTGAAGTGATGGAGTCTACATTTTCATCAACTCTAACATTTTAACGCTCTTAAGTGGTTCAAAACCTTGGTCTAGGAAATTATTAACAAAGCTCTCAACTGATATAAGCTACAATAGAATATATTAACAACTTCTTTCTGGACAGCGCATCAGATCTCCCAGTATTTTCAAAAAGTCATTAATACTATAGTGGCACTAACATCAGAATATTAAAGTCTTTGGTGGTTGATTGGTAGCTATTGAAGTACTGCAAGAAAGCTACAGCTGAAGGTTTAGCTTTATGATGGCTCAGAGAAAGTGAATTGCATACATTTGGATAATAGTCTAAAAAGACATAAATCATTGCAGTTAAAGTGGAGAAAAATTACAGACCTGGGGGATCTGGACATGTTATGCTAGTAATATGAACTAAAAAAATCAAGTGCACTGTACTGGAAAACACTCATCCTCAAAACAACAAACAAACAAACAAACAAAAAAAGGAAAGGAAAGGCAAAGGCAGACAAAAGATAACCAAATTGCCCAAGGTCACAGAGCACTTGAACATATTATTAAGGGTCTCTCACATTCATTCATCATTAAGCCACTAACCAACATTATCGTTCAAGTCTCTTTCTCAGCTTCAGTGTCACACAACATTAGAAGAACAACCATACTGCCCACAAGGCATAATAGGAATTGTAACCGGAGATGTATTAAGAGAACCTTCAAGTACCAAACATCATTGAAAATTACAGCTGCTATTATTTATAGTTTTTTTCTTCAAAAAGCATAGTATTGGTACATTACCTGTCTCCTCCAGAGAGGTCTTCAACACTTCCAAACCCAGGGGTTGGCATAGGGCATCCCATGTGCTGGAAATGAGCTACTTGAGGTCTAGGAGCTGGAACTTTCCCACGAGACTTTTTGTGTTCCTGCTCCTCTTTGATCCGGGCGTTCTCCCTGTCACAGACGAAACACTCGAAGCCATTCAGGTAGTTGGGCAAAGTCATGTCATTCACACCCCACTCCCGCCTCTCCAAGGTCTCTAACAAGAACTGGTTTTTGATTCCCCTGGGATTTTTATACTCTAGATACTTCATGTATTCCTCTCCATTCTCATCCAGGAAATGAAGATACTTAGCCAGCTCTTGAGGGCTTTCAAAGTCATCTATAAGAATGATGGAGAGGTTGTTTGGCATCCAGTCCCGTACAGCCGGGGAGCCTCGGTATACTGGGACAGCGCCCAAATGCATTGGCCGCCACAGCTTTTCTGTCATGTAGTCATTACATATGGCATTCTCCAAGGCCAGGTGAAACTTGTACCTGGCAATAAAAGCCATGAATTCGGAATCTTCTGTAGTGGCTGTAGAAGTGTCTTTCAGTCGCTCACTGGGAAGCTCACGGTTATGCAGGCACTTCCCATAAGAGTCAACCTAAAATAACAAGTCATCTTTACAACGGGATTTTTTGCCCTGAGATTGTAGTCCTTATAAAATTCCTAATTTTGATCAGTTCCTAGCTCCGTAGTCTAGCCTTGCTTTCACTCCAACTTCTTCCCATTTTGAGTACTCTGGAGTCAGAGTTGTCCTTTAACAGCTTTAGAAAAAAATGAATCCTCAGCTTCAAGAGTAGCACAAATTACACTACAGATAAGGCAGGGGGAAATGCAGGGAAAAAAAAAAAAAAAAAGATTTTACAGAAAAATTGTACTTATTAGAGGATAGATCAGAAACTGAGTGATAAGGAAAGACGTCCAGCTTCCTCCATATTAAATTTAAAAGTCATCTTTCTACTTAGCAGAGGTTCAGGACTTTCCCAAACAGTGAATTCACACAGCTCCCTCAAATCCCAGAAAGTTGGCAAAATTATTTTCAATTTGCTAGACTGAAAAAATTTGATGCAGGGAGCTAGAATAGCGTCTAAAAATGAAAGATAGTACACTAGATCTGGAGTCTGCTTCATAGTTTGACAATACAGTTATATTTTTTAAATGTTTTTATCTTTTTTTCATTACTGAGCAAACGATGGTAAGAAATGAATCACTACCATTGGAAACAGCAGAAATAGCTAGGAAAAAGATGTTTCAGATAAGGAGTAAAACCAGATGCTTTTTCCCTTATCTATTATTATTCAGAATTTTTCAGAAAAAAAGCATTAGACTGCTTTTCTACTCAAAAGAAACTGCATTATTTTAGTTCATGAAGCTACTCTCCATCAGCTGTGCCACAGCACTGCAAATAACCATAGAAATAACATGGTTCCACCAACGCAGATGAGGAGCAGACTCTCAAAACACAGCAAACTTTTCATTACATGCCGATATTGTTAAAAGGGAACAAAGCTTGTAAATGGACAGCCTTCCTTTACACTAACTTCAAGCTCCTGGGATCTCAGGAACTTTTAGCAAGACCGATCTTATTCAGGCTTAGTACAACTTGCTACTTACTGATGCCAAGTCTGGCCAACTCCGTGACTAACAACTACCATCAGGCCTACCTACAGGCATGCGGTGCAGTCTAGACCATGCTTTTGGGAGGAATACAACTAGTTTTTCTGTCCAGCTTGCAGTCGGCATGCTTCCTGTTACGACTCGTGCCTCAGCTAGAAACGAGGACAAACAAACCCCATTAAAATGGGAACCTGAAGGTGGAGGGGGGCAGCCAGGGGCCGCAGCCTCCCCACGTGACACCCACCTGGATGTATTTCATGAGCTCCCGCACGTAGCGGTCCCTGTCCGAGGGCACGTCGCAGTGGGACTGCATGTACAGCACCGGCCCGTAGCCCCGCCGCCGCCACGCATCCTTCTCGGCCAGGGCCACCGGTGGGCCCCTCAGGTAGCCGACACTGGGCAACCACTGCAACGTGAGCGGGTAGTCGGACTCCCTGCGGAAGGTGGCCGTGTAGTTGAAGAGCTGGATGCCGGGCGAGTGCGAGAGGAGGTAGTTGTTCATGGGGGACTCCTCGTGGAAGAGCGCCCACGTCTGGTGGGGCAGGCGGGGCAGCGGCGCCTCGTAGGCCCTGAAGTCGGTGCCGTAGAAGATGAGCGCCTTGGTGCGGCGGTGCCGCGCCACCCGGCGGCTGCGGGTGGCCAGGCAGGAGCCCCGCGGGCAGTCGATGCGCTCCGTCTCCCCGGGGAAGTGCGGAAAGAGGCTGCCGCTCCACCACAGCACGATGGGCAGCGCCTTGTTGCCCCGCGTGTCGTTGTTGCCCGGGCCGCGGTACGACGCCGCGGCCACGAAGGCCGGGCCCGGGGGGCCGGCGGCCTGCGGCCACCCCTCGGCCCCGCAAGGCGCCTCGGCGCCCGCCTCGCCCTCTGCCGCCAGCACCCCCGGGCCCCGGGGGCCGCCCCGCGCTAGCGCCAGCGCCAGCCAAAGGCAGGCAGGCACCCGCCGCGCCCCGCAGCCCCCCATCGCCGCCTGCCTGGGCACGGCCGGGCCGCCCCGCCGCCAGGAAACGGCCGCCGCGGCCCCGCCCGGGGCCGGCCTTCCGCCGGGAGCAGCGCGGGGAGCGGCCGCCAGGGGCGTGAGGGAGCCGGCGGGGCCCTGAGGGGAGCGGGGACCGGGGGAAGGAGCCGAGGAGAAATTGCGGCCCCCGCCGGCAGGCCATGCAAGGAGAGCTCTGCTTCTCTGAAGGGAGTAGGAGCAGCGAAACGTAACGCACACCTGCTGAGCGCAAAGCTGCTCTCGCTGCCGAGGCTGTCTTACTACTTCAAGCTGATGTAAATCCTCCCTGCCTCTAACGCATCTGGACCCTGCGGTGGGCTGCTATTGCACTGAGGGACAGCACACTGAAAGCAAATCCAGCTGCAGCTACGCGGCTCCGGCACGAAGCAGGCATTCAGACACTGTAAGAAAGTAGAGCAAGTTTTACGTCCAGCTAGCAGCCACAAAGGGCAAACAAAACACCTAGTAATAGAACCGGTGGTTTTGAGTAGCTACACCTCAGTTTAAGGTTCACTTAAGCTGCTCTTCTGTACTGACATGGAATAACTCCTGCTATTAAAATATTTTATTATAATTTATATATAAATTGATATTTGCAAAGCTGAGTAAGGACATTATACAAATCTAAAAGAAGAATACTAGAATTGCTAGTTACAGATTTGCTATAGGCTTCAAATCCATTCCCGTAAGAGGTAAATGCAAGTGTTGTAGGATCATTATGACATAAGTAATAAGACACCTACTAGTATGGATGTGAGCAAATAAGTACTCTCTGTTTAAGGAACATGCTAAAATACTGGAATATTCACATTTTCCTTTGGGAAGTTTGGTCCTAACACTGCTCAGACTTGATTCAGCATGATAGTGCAGAAAAAAGGACCCTGCGTGCCACCCCCATCAGCTCCACCACTCACTCAATCACGGGCTCAATCCCAGTAGACATTGGCTCAGCAAGGCAATCTCCATACACATCAAGAGGTGTACTACCACAAAGTTTCCTGCAAGCACAATTTACTCCAAAATTAATGTACAAGATGCACAAGGCCCATCATTATTGCAATGTATCTGTCCAGTAGTAGATTCTGAACATAATGCACATTCTGTAGAAGAGACTAATGAGAAGTATTCCATAGCAAACTAAGTAATTGGATGTTTATAGCAATGACTGTCTTGTGCTTTCATACACGCTGTTGTAAGGTTATCAATAAAGTGTACAGTATCAATGCTCTAGGCTACAGTCCAGTTGCACTGCCCGTTCAATCTGAACTTTATTTTTGCAATTAGACAAAAAAAGAAAAAAAAAAAAAAAAAAACAAGAAACAGGAGAAAAAAGAAAAAAACAGCTTCCCTATTATCTTGACTCTGAAGTAGGAACTCTATTTCTCTGAAAAATGAAGTCTGAAGAAGTCTTCAAGCTGGCATTGTCACAAGCTAATAGTAATACTTTTCCAATTAGACAAAAAAAAAAAGAACAAGGAAGTCTTTGCAAAAATGAAAGTTCAGAAGGGGCAGCAAGTTAAAAATGTTCATCTAAGCAAAGTAACACTGAAATTAAACAGCACCTTCTGTCTGTTGGCTCTTGTTGAATTTCGTAGCGCCATTCACTGTGAATAAGAAAAAAAAAGACTGAACCTGGTCAGCTAAAGATTGGATTGTAAAGGACCACTTAGCTAGGCTTCAGCCCTTCCCATTTCCTCCCTCCCGCAAAATACAGGGTTTGGAAAAATAAGCAGTGTTTATTTACTAACAATGACATAAAATACATCTTAATATATTTTTATTTCTTTACAAATTAAAAGATGCATTGGAAAAAAAACAAGTGAAGAAAACAAAAGGTTCATTTATGATCTCATTTCCACCCTCAACCCCCCCCAATATTAATATTAGAAATTAGTATTTGTGGAAGTCTGTGGTTGCTGAGCCTTATATTCCTGGGAAGTTGTTTTTCCCCCCCCCGGTTAAAAATCCTCTAGGTTTTGGGCTGGAGGCAATACATGGAGTAAAAAGTCAGCCACATTCATACAAAAATGAGGAAGGTTCTGTCATCGTGAAAGTTTTTCCATTACAATTTTCCTATTCCCCTTTCTCTGTAGTGATGGGAGGGAAGACAAACTAGCAGCATTAGAAGAAAAATGGATTTATATACATGCTACAGTATAAGGAACTAAAACCACAGTCAAATATTTTTCTGATCTAAACAAGGACTTTCCTTTGAGATGTCAAGCCCAGGTCGTATCTCCTTCAATCCACCCACATTTTTTCCTCAAACTTTTAGTACTACTGGTGGCTCAAACTCCTGGGTATTTTAGGAACACTTGTTAAGTGTTCAAGCTAAAATATACAAGCCCCCTTTCAAAAGTGAATAATCAAAGCCCTTAGGATTCTGAATTTGATTTATACTTGCTCCCTTTTCATTGGAGTCTTCTCATTCACCCTTGCAGAATGGAGTGGCAGAGTGGCCAAAATGGATGGACTAATCTGAGGTATTTTAGTCTAACAAACAGGCTTATAAAAAGGTTTTGTGCAAGCTGATCGCTAGGCTGAATGGGGGAGGGCATAAACACCCAGTGATGAAAGCCTTCACTACGACCCCAATCCTTTCCAGTAACTGAAATCAGGTACTTGCAATATTTAATACAGTGCAGACTAAATCTGTTTTTATATCCCCTTCCTTGTAATACAGGGTCGAAAGCAGTCTCAAATTTGCATCAGTAAAACTCAACTTCCTGCTTGTTTGCTATGATTCAGAAGAGTGTGGTTGAAAATGGCCACTTCCTTTTCATCCAGTTCCCACACATCACCTTGTTTAAAAGTATTTTCTGCTTAACCTTAAGAGGCTTTTGTTCCCACCACCATCTGGATAGACAGGTAAGCTCTGCAGAAGAAGAGAGGCCATGGAACATGGATCAAGTAGGACATCACGGAGCTGTGCAATGAAAGGAGTCACCACTCACACCAACAGGAAGCTCTGACTCTACCCCTATGCTGTTCAGAAGCTAGTTATTGTTGTTCACTGAACTATTAATTCCTCCAGTACAGATCTGCACAGCAACTTATAGTACAGGGAAGATTGTGGAAAGAAATTTGCCCTCCTGCCTCCTGGCTTACCACTTATTTCTTTTTTCAAGGATTTCTGGTTCAGACAGCCACATGATACATTTGTGCTCTGCAATGTCACGTTTCCCTCTAAAAAGAGAAAGAGGCAAAATGTTTGGCTGCTTTAGCTACCATCACCTGTCCTCCCAACCTGCACATCCTCTTCACACGTAGAGCATGCACACGCGCCCATACAAACACACAGCAACTACCAGAAATTTTGAAGAGTTATCGCTTTTTCACCCAATGTTGAATCATGTACAGTGAACTGAAAAAACTACATTCATTACAACAGGATTAGCGAGCATGGGGGGGGGGGGGGGGGTGAACTCCTGCCAAGCACAGGAAACAATTTAGATACAAGTAAAAGACCTGGTATCAAAGGCCTTTTTGTTTGTTTGTTTTTTAGCCCTCACCAGGAAAAAAAATTATCTCTCATATGGGACTGGGAGAGGTTGAAAGGATTTCTGCTTATGCAATGTGTATTAAAAATTATGGAATTGTACAGATTTCTACGTTGTCCTTTTTGAGGGCGCTGGGCCTTCTGATCAGGTCATTAGTGGAGGCTGAAATGTCACTGCTGAGTTCCAGCACCACTCCCTCCTCTAGCTCAGTAGCTGCCGAATCTCCTTGTGCATGTGACACAGGAAGTCCACGTATGAAGCTCCCCCAGTCAGGCTCTTATCCTCCACCAAAAAGTGTTTGAAGAGCATTTCCAGCTTATCTTCTTGCTTCACAATTATTAACTACAAACAAAAGCAATAGTGGACAGTTAGCAGAAGTAATGTTCCAGAGGAAAGAAAAAGAGAAAAAAGCTAAATAGCTAAAAAAAATCCAACAAAGATAACCAGAACCACTGCATATATTGCTTATGTGCTTTCACTTCTATAATTAAGTTGAATTAAGTCTCAGTCATATTTAGAAGGAAAATACCACATGGTATGTGGTTTGTGCAGTAGTATATTAAGTCTGAAATAATTCTAGTTTTAGAACTATGTTAAACACTGAACTCCAAAACTAATACCTGAAGTTTTTTCAGATGCTTGAAAACTTATGTTTGAATCACAGTTTTAAGAGTAAGCTCAGCATTAGCCTTTACATGGATAAGGCTGGTATCACCTTCTCTAGTAAAAGAGAAGGGGACTTAGAGTTATGAATGAGGGACATTTTTACCTTCATGTAGCGGGATCTTTGCACCTGAAGCATATCAACAATAGATCGTACTTTCTTTGAAAAGGGATTCTCCAAGACAGGCAGGGTATTCTGAAATGAAAGACATTCAATTCCCATTAGACAAAGAAGTAGAGTGCAATTTAAAAAATCTCAGCAGTTCATCATACTATATAACGTTACAAATATATTTACCACCACTAGCCTAAAATTTCTTTGACCTCAGCTAATTAAAAGAAAACACAGCATCAGAAATGAAGGTCAATTCTCAGTCCCAGTTATGTATCACCTGTTCTCCTTACTGTCAGTGGAAATGTGGCTTGTCAAATAAAGCCAGCCAAAACCATGTCAACATGCCCAGACGAGGGATTTCTCCAGTAGTTTCACATATCTGCGCTTCTCATTGTTAGTAATAAGAAAGTATCTTTAAATTTTTCCCAACTTTCTTTCTCGTTGTTTTAACTCTTGAGTGATTATCATAGACAGCATCTCCCACACTGCCACACAGCTCACCAAAGTGCTGCTAATCTGACTGAAGGATGACACTCCAAAGAGGTTCTGGATCAGGCCTTGCTGCACGTTCACTCCCACCCACACAAAGATGTTCAGCCCATTCTCCAGCAGGTATATGTCACCCTTGGAGAGACGTTCCTCTGAGTTGCGGATTGCTGCTGGTAAGGAGTCACTGTCAACATCTGCTTTGGTCTGTTTTAGAGTGAAGTAAAAAAATCAAGGTTATGAAATAAGAACATATTAAGTTCTGAAAAATTCTGCCACTAAGACCCCAGTGGTTTACTGATTTCTAGGACTCGTAATACTGCAATAGCTCAGATTCAAGTATTGGTTTGCTTAGCTTAGCTTTCTTACTGAACATGACACAGAAGCAGATTAGAAACTCTTGGTTAACGAAAGAGAACAGAAGATTGCTGTGAAAGTATTCTGTAGTTCCAATATTGCTTCCTGGAGCAGTAATTGGTATTTGTTGTTATTCCAGCAACTATGTTACTGCAAAGTGAGAATAGTAGGTGGATTTTCCCTGCAACAATTAAAGTTACTACATAACATCACAAGATGGCTTAGGATTTTTGAAAGACTACCAAAGAATCAAAACATTCTTGTCACTGGTCACATGCTCACAGCTCAGAGAAGATCTCAGCGAATTCACAAGAGGCAGTAATGTACCTATCACTGAATAGAATTAAATGAAGTATCCCAACAGATGGCAGATCCCAAATACTTCTCAAATTACTTTCCATTGATAAAATACAAATACCAGCCCTTAAGATAAGTCAAGACAACAGCAAGTCTCCAGTGTTAAGAAGAACCTGAATTACTCACCAGGGGCAAAAGCCTGGGGTAAAAGAAAACATTTGTTTCCGCAACATCCATGGATGTGACTAACTGGCGAATGTAAGCACGATCATCTGTTGTGACCTCCGGACCAGGCTGAAGGACATCACTCTTCAACACACAATTCAAGTACACAGGAAGCAGCTTCATGCATTCAGGGAGGATCAGCTACAAGTCACAAGCAGACAGAAGTTGGCCAGCTCTCTTGCTGAATAAGTTTATGCTTGACACAATAAGGCTTACATGAGCCAACAGTGTGGTTCATATGTGAGAAGTGAAAACCTACAGTCTAATTATAATGTGGACCTGCAAAAATAGTGCAAAAAACTTTTCTCTGGAAGAAGCTCACAGTCCCCTTTAATACCTGAGCCCCTGATTCAGATTTAAAGCATTAGTGTTTACCTGGCCAGCAGAAGATGGACTAGCACAGTTCTTTCGATAGCAAGCTAGGATCTGGGCACACTGGTTAATCAATGCATCTCGGACAGTCTTTACTGGGCTGTTCAGAACTCCACGATATGCTGCACAAGAAAGAGAGGAAAGAAATGGACAGCTATCAAGAGATTGCTCATGAACAGTAAAAAAAACACTACTTCCACAAAACAAATTTAAGTTGTTGTTTTTTTTTATTATTTTTTTATAGTAATGAAAGAGATGAATTCCTACTGAAACTCTGAAGAAGCTCATTTATCCCCCTCTTATTACATATATTTCTACTCTCCATCTCTCATATGCTTTAAAACACACTTAGAATCATAGGTACAAATAAGGTTAAGTAGAGTACAATACATACAAGTATTATATTTAACCTATATTCATGAACGGAGGCCGCCGTTTCCAATCCTGGAGGAAAAATTGGGAAGTCAAAAGAACTAATTAAACCAGTCCAAAAATAAATCTGAGTTCAGACAGCTTTCAATACAAAGCTCTTAAAAAATATATATAGATAAGATTTTGTAGGATGGATAAGCCTACATCCTCTATCTGTACCTCTTGCCCTAAACAAGACTATAGGAAAGAGCACAAAGCTGTGAGAAGTGACTGAAACATCAGAATTGCCACCTGACACTTGATGCAAAAAGACTAAACAGGTGTCACTGAATGACAACAGGCATTTTAACACAGAGGTTATGTTTCTTGTTACCATATTTAGCCTTACCATATTTAGCCAAGTAATTGATGAGTGTGTCTGTCTCACAGTTTCGATAGAGGTCAGCAAGCTGTGTGCAGCAGTTTAGCGAGAGGTTGTGAATGCGGAGTCTTCGCTGTCCAGCACAGCTTGTATATAGCAGAGCACACTGCAAAACACAAAAATGCCAAGATATAGGAAGGTGAGGTCCTGCTATAGTAAGAAAGGCAGGGTTTCTATATACTTCATTAAAAAATCAGGATTCAGATGTCTGGACAAGAAAATTACGTAGAGGACTTGCACAGTAAGTTAAAAGAATATGCTAAGAATGAGTCAATGAAAGATAAGAGGCAGCAAATGTTAGCAGTCTGTATCATGGTAAGTTGTCTTTGAAAACAGATTGTGGATTGAAGCTTTCTCGGTCACCCTGAGACCATGTATTCTGAAAGGTTAGGGATATAGTAAATGACAAAGAATGCACAGTTCCTTGAGTGTCTAATAATTCAGCTTTAGAGCAATAATCATGCTCTTCTGCAACTGGCACACTCCTGCAGTTTGGCTTTGGTTCTTTTTTTGACACATTTTTCTTGACAGTTTTCATTTGTTAACTGCCTTCCTTCTCCTATGAAAGCCTTCACCCTCCCCTGCCTCACCTGAAGGAGTGCACCACTGTCTTCACTCAGTTTGTCATCATGCTTGAATTCCACTGTGATGGTTTTATCACAGTCCAAACCTGCCATCTCTACGTCAGTTGTGTTGCTCATATAAAAAGCTCCAAAAAAGTCAGTTGCTCGAATGCCTACAAAAGAAGCATATGTGATAAATGAGCTGCACTTTTCAATAGAATAACAAGACAGCCTTTAGAGCCCTGAAAATCCTGTCACTAGGGACACTAATTATCTTGACAGATTTCAACAGCAATCTTTGTTCAGTCTTGACAAAGTGCTTAAAAGTTCAAAGTTTTAAGAGAGCTTTTTGCATAGCTTCGTCTCAGAAGTTTCAAATTAGGGGAGAAATCTGTTACTTCCCATGTGATATACTTAAAATACTGAATTTATTAAGACTTCATGCTAACACCCACCTGTGCTTGTGCGTACTCTCATCACAGCATCAAATCCCACTTCTTTCTGGACATCTCTTCTCAAGTCATTCAGGAACCTACCCTGGTCTGTCTCCAGCTAAAACACAATCAATAACTCAAAGTTTCACCATTAATCAGAGCTGCTCCATAAATCACAATTAAAAACAAAGACATCACCTGCAGTTTTACTCTAAAAATCAGCTTAATTCCCATACTAATATCATGTCATGCTAAAAGTTAACAGCATAGCTTGTTGTTCTTGTTCAGAGAGATTGTGTAAAGACAAAGCTAACAAAATCATTTTGGTGAAAAACTTAAGTAGCATTTTTATCTCTAAAGAAGTACTTGTTTGCTATGATTTACACAACAAAAAAGAACTGGTAACTGAAGAGTAACTGTCACTCAAATCCAATACCAGTGACTCAATGGAGCTCTTACCTGGAAATATGCATACTTATAAATGGAGCCTCCTGTCTGGTAAGTTACTATGCCTAGCGTTGCCACATCCAAATACTGGTTTGGAAATAGGAACAGATCCACACAGCAGCCCTGGGCCACACAGTCCTTAGCCAAGTTGTTGTAGAAGCTTGTCTGAGGTTGAAACAAAGTCTAAGAAAGGAAGTCAGAGATGAGATCAAAAATTTGTGCTAAGACAAGGAAAGCGAGAGGCAGATTATAATCACAGGAAAAAAACATATTTAACGCTTCAAGTCTCTATTCTGTGAAATTCAGATTATATGACATTCTTCCTGACCCTGCCTTTGAAAATGACTGTAATGTCATAAAGTATACTACACATCTTGCATTAATTCTAAATTCTGCATGTTTACTTTAACACATCATCTATAGTACTTTATCCTGTGTAAGAATATAGATCTACTTCTTCTTATACCAGAGCTATCCTTATGATGTCAACTCTACACAGCTGTGCCTGAGAACAGCCAACGAAGTGTAATGTTAAAAGATATTAGCTGTGATGGTTACACTGCATGCTACCCTTCTCACTCTTTCAATGATACTTCAGAGCTATTTTATTCCATGCAGAGCATAATGTAGAAATGAATCATAAGCATTGTTATTACCTTCTCCTTATCTGTGTTGATCAGTTTCTTATCGTCCCTGTTCTTTAACTTCCCTGGGGCCTCTGCAATGGGCAGAGAGGTGTGGAAAATGAAGAGCTTGCCAGCACACTCAGCTGCCTACAGAAGTGGGGGGGGGTGTGAAATTGCTCAAGTTAGAAACATTCAATAAAAACCTTCAGGCCAAAATGTGATTCAAGAACACACATCCAAGCATCTTTATTACTTCATTTTTTATGTCAAGAAGGTACTACACACGGGCTCAGTAATCACTCAGCTACATGAATAGTACCCATCACAGGGAGCACAGTTTGATGATCTGTTACAGAAAAGCAAGTTTCAGTTCTACTGGACCTGTGCTAGTTCCATGGCATGGAGAAAAGGTCTGGCTTCAACGAGACAAAGAGCAGTAAATTCTCTAAAAGCAGGACTCAGCTACAAAAAGCTTTGCACAAGTGAGTTAGATTGCTTTCTTCTCTGGTTTACAGCTACTGAATTTGTGGGAATAAGGCAAGTCACAGAAATGGAAAAGTATGTCATAATCTGACTTTCAAAAGATCATCAATTAAATCAATAGTCTATGTAAACTCCAGCCAATGTTTAGTAGGTTATTTTCTCCGATACATACAGTAAGCCATCAATTAGCAGTTTGAATTGCTTCTTGACTGAAGTAGTTACCAAACCTGAGTTTAGGGGAGACTTCTAAGGACTTATATGACAGACAAATGAAGTTATAAGAACAGATCTGTGTGGAATCATACAGGATATTTGATCAATACATACAAGTCTGAGTTAGATCACAGATGCAATTACCTGAAGAACTGGAATGGAAGAACTTTTGGTAAATTCTACTGGTATGGAATAAAATTTTACACATGGGTATGGACAACTTCAACAGATTGTATTCTCTCCTTTCATTTAAATTTATACCAGAGCTTTCAGCACAGGATGAGAAAGACACCATGTTACAGAACTCCTTCTAAACGACATATGAAGGAGTTCAACACCCGCTTTTAACACTGGAAGGTCTTTTCTGTAGGTTCTGGAAACTGTTCAAAGCAAAAACGCTGCAAGGTCACCAAGATTAAGCCTCATTTCTTGTACTCTGAGCAAAAATGCTTTAAAAAATTATGTAGAGAAGAGATAGCCAGCTACAAAGAACTGGAAATACCTGCACTTTAACGGGCCAAGTACTCCCTACACATAGCACATCTACCACAAGGAGACTTACTAAAAGCTTTAGAACTCTTACTAGAGAATAATGGAACATGAACTTCAGAGTACTCAGTAGACTGAAAATTTGCTATGACAATGAATTTACCAACCTTCAGTGCTTCCAGTCCTGCTTGAATCACAGGTCCAAAAACAGTTTCTGTTTCTCTAGTGTCTGCAAACATCTCTGGAATCTGGTCCAGCAAACTAGCAAAGAAAAAGGAGAAATTCAGGAAGATTCTATATAAGTGGTAAAGCCACAGTTTTAGTTTAATTAGTTGTTGACCTATGAGACTGCGGTGGTTTAAACACAAGTCCCTAGCACATCTATGTTTTCTGAAGGTATGTTTTTTTTTTTTTTTTTTTTTTAAACACACTATTTGCCATCCCATTTCTTACATGTGAAAAAACTCATACTTCAATAGCTGTTCGTGCTCTTTTAATATATTCCAAGCATATTGCTAGGTAAACTCTTAGGGAAGATTAGCAACATTTCGCCTCTGTTTGCCAAACATCCTGTGCGCTATTCAAAGATTAATAGACTTAATTCACAGCTCTTACTAGCTCTTGTTAATGCACTACAGAACAGGCAGGTAATTTTCATTAACAACATGAACTGTGTCTAGTCGTCTAGTTCCCAAGACCTACTTACCTACACACCATAGTTTAATTGCAATTTAAGTATAAATAGATTGCCAAAATTTTGTTAATTTCCTTCCTTTTAGATTTTACCTTCTCTATCCTGCTCATTCAATTTTTTCCATTGAACCAAAATCAGACACCATTGTTGCCTTAGTTTATAATTTACCTGGGCATGTCTTAAAGATAATGATTCAGTATGCCTACAACTTTTACTCTCCACCATTTTATTTTTTTTCCTCCCCTAGAAAGAGGCTTCTGCACTAAATCCCATTACATATAGCCCCTGCCAAGTTGGTCTGGAAGCCAAATAAACCCTCACACTCCATGAATTTTCCCATCCTCCTTTGTCAGTTTCATCTCAAAGAGTATAACAAAACACTAATACATAGAGTGACTTCTAGGCACATAACACAACAAATAAGCAATGAACAAGACACTTTTAAATGAAACATTTCAGTCCACCCAACAAAATGTTTACTCTACACAACATAATTCAGTTCTTGTTACCTGACAATAACTGCCCTGGACTCGTTCACATTCACCAGGAAGCCATCAAGGAGTGGCACAAACATGTCTGCCACATCTGAGACAACCATCATTTGTGGCTGCGCCAATGAGCTCTTCACGTTATAGAAGTGTAATACCTTGTTGTAAGTGACAAAGCCTACTCGAATGGCTGATTCTTCCATGTTTCCTTCTCTGTAAGAGACATACTTCTAAGTAGATGGCAAAATCATTACACAGAATCCAACACAATAAAGGGTAAAGGAGAAAATGAAAGGAAGGAAAAATCTTTCAGCTAGAAAGGTACTCAGATGTCCTGCTTGATCTCTTCGCAAACAAAACCTTGACAGCATTATCTTTTTTATTATTTTTTTTAACCCTTGGCTTTTTTTTAAATGGAAAAAGTGAGTTTCCCCCGTTTTGACTGGCTACAATAGCACACGTTGTACATACCTGGGCAGGTAATCTAGGAGTGACTTTAATTCTTCACATATTAGCCTTACTAAGCCACTCTTCACAGCATTGTAAGACACATCAATCATGAAAATGAAAGCAGGTGGACTAGGAAATTTGTTATTCTGTGGAAGAGGGGAAAGAAGTCACATTAAGGCCACGTAATGCAATCCACAACAGCTCTATAACATGGACAAACAAATGCTGGTCAAAACTCTAACAGTACTCATGTACTTTTCACTAATGAGAAGTGACTGTTTTTTCAGATTACTATCACATTCCTGCCCATCTAACAGAAATGTAAGTGCACTGTGCTTGAAATGGAGCACTGCTATGTACCCTGACAAATTTTGCTATCTCTCAACAAACAGCAGATTACCTTTTTTTTCCCCATAAAATGTTTGTTTTTTATTTAAAAGCAAAACATAGTAATAAACACATAGTACTGTACCTTGCAGTAGTCAACTGTTGCCAGAAACTCATAGGACCCCAATGATAACTCAGGTCGATCATAGAAGTCTACTCGCTTTCCCGTGTGATCCAAATGCTGGAAGTAGTGAGGTGGCACTGGAGAAGGAAAAAACATGAAGTTCAGTGACAAACCATGATAAGCATTGTCACAGATGGTTCAAATAAAACTCCTGGAAATATAGCTAGCTAGACCTCTGTGCTACCATGCAAGTATTACGAGAAATATTGATACAATTAAGAGTATGATTAAAACCAAGAAATACAAATTAATTGCTTCCAATTTGCCTTATGCACCAGTTGTCACATTACAGTCACTATTGTATTTTTCTTGAATCTCTTACATTCTGATTTTGCATTTCATTATCAGAAAGATCACTGCAACATGCACTTTGAGTTTTCTGACTGATTTAGTCCAAAGGAGAAACGTAAGTCTTGTAAAAGTAGTAACAAATGACTTGCAATACAATTTGCGACAAGCTGTAGGCTAAGATCGTTCGGACATACCAAAAAACTGAGCCCCTCCTTTTATTATGAGTTATTCAAACCAATCAAAGTTTCAACAGTTCAGAAGAACACCGTGATACCATTAACACTGTATATGTAAGCAGATATCACTCTCTACTCTTTAAGTACACATCCAGTACAAGCTAATTACTTGATTTCTTTTTCACAGAAAACATGAATTGCTCTGAAGCATTAGGTACAACCACATTAGATTTTCACAACATCTCTTATCATCCCTCCCTTTTCTACACCTGCTCAGTTGTTGAAGGTACAGCCATTCATACAGCTGCTGAGTTAATGTTCAGGGAACGCATGCAGACTGAAAAAAAAATAATCAAGAAGTTTTCAGTTTTTTAGAACTGACCACGTCTAGCCCTGGTCAGCTTCCTATTTTGGTTTGCCATGGACCTATATAAACAGTTGTACAGCATAACTGAGGTGAAAAGATCAAACAGTCCATTAAAAGCCATCAGTGCTACCAAATGAAACTCTCAAAACCAAGTTTCTTGTAC
This sequence comes from Oxyura jamaicensis, assembly GCF_011077185.1. Classification (NCBI taxonomy): domain Eukaryota; kingdom Metazoa; phylum Chordata; class Aves; order Anseriformes; family Anatidae; genus Oxyura; species Oxyura jamaicensis. The sequence continues at coordinate 15,781,539 of NC_048898.1, forward strand.
CCCACATTTCCAGTGTACATACAAACCAGATCTACAGACATCACGTTATAAGCAGCATACAATGACTTCTGCTTAAGAGGGAGCATGTTTTGTATTGATTTAGAAGAGCAGTGAAGATAAATGGGCATATATTGAATACTCCTATTCAACTGTAGCAATCTCATCTCTAAGCAGTGTCCAAACAGGCTTTGTGAGCAAGAAAAAAATCCTAACTCATGCTACTAACCAGATATTCATCTCAATAACAAACAATTTCTCAGAACACTATACATCATGCAACAAGTACCTCACATTAAAACATTTGGTATAATAAAACTACAAAACATAAGCACCTGCCTAATTTGAACGTCATTTAATAACTGAGCAGTGAACACGTTTTAATCATTTTTTTTCCATCAGTAAACACATTACAGCATAGTATATATTATATATGACCATAACATGATTGAGATTCATTTCTTCGCATCTTTTTTTGAAGATCACTACAGTAGCGCCTATAGGCTGGTTTTCAGAAGAAGCCTTACCCTCAGTGACACAGCTGCAGAAACAGCACTGGAACCTCCTTCCACCCTCAATAAACTGCATAAAAGGGCACATGTAGGCCTTGCACCTATTACATCGGACAGGACCAGATTCTCCATGATCTACTAAATAAGGAAGGGTCTGTGGAAACAGGAAAAAAACAAATAAGGTCACATGATGATGAGAAAAAAATGACCACATATACTGCAAAGCTTAAAACTATTTCCTTGTAAATTGTATAAATTGTATAGGATTTAGCATTTTTGGCAGCTGTGGAAGAGAGTGCAGGGGAAGCTTGAACAAGTATTTTACAAATATTTTTTCAGCTCAAGCTCTTAACACAGCAGTTCCTTTGTGGGCTGCAGTCATTAATGGGCTAGCCCACTTGGACACAAACAAGTACTTGGGCATGGTGCTGCACCACCTTATACAGTAGCCTGCTTGGGGAGCATGAGCTCTAGCAGGAAAGCCATGCTGCACCGCACAGATGGATCCCAAGTGAACACTGGAGATTGAAGCCATGCAAACAATGGCTGTGATAACATCATGGGAGTGAACACAATTTCCACCTCACCCCAGGTTGATTTTTTTTAAAAGCAACTCTTTACCTCCAATGTTTTTCCCTTGTAAAAAAAACATTTTTTTTGACAAAATATAAGCCAGTCACTGCATTCCACAAATTCAAGAATTTAAAGCATCCAGATAATCTTAAAAACTTAAAATGGTTAAAACTTATTTTGAAGTCCTCCATGAAATACAACATATCCATATGTTTTGCTTGTCTTGACACCACTGTGTAATTTTAAAGGACTTGCTATCATGTAGTGATACCATTTTTCAACTATTACTGGCAATATAGTCTTTTTGCAGCCAAACCAGAGTAAGATGCTCGGCAACTTCTTCAGCTTTTCAAGCTCAGAATGAGCAAAAGCACTTCAAAAATATTAAGACAGAGCTTTTGCAAGCTACAAGCTACATTCATAGTTCAAGGCACCTTTCAGTAACTAAGAATCTAGTTCAAGATGTTTAATTACTTTTAAACTATGACATTTAAGGTGTCCAATTTTAATTCTTCCAGGCACCGTAAGACTCTGATCATTTTAAAGAAAAAATATATTCCTTGAGCGTAAGTTGAACAAATGCCCTTGATGCTTTTTTCTTCTTCATGCTGCAAATGTATCAAATTTCTCACTCACCCCCACTAGTCATTTATTGACAATACAATGGCTTTGCTGCCAGTGTGTCTCAGTTCCTACCCACTAGGCTGAACTCCTCCAAGGAAACGAAATTTCAAGTTTTATGACTGCTAGGCAATATTAGTATTAAGTTTCCACACAATAAGCCTCTCCCCCCTCACTCCCCTGCCAAAACAAGCAGTACTATACATAACTTGCTACTTACCACTTAGTACCAGAAGGCACACAGGTACTTCTTACTAAAACCCCCAAGTTTTGCTTTCTGAACTGTGTATTAACATAGAGCAAAGGCCCTGTATCTTGCAACCAGATGCTGAATTTTCATAGGTTCTAGATTTATCCAGATGTTGCATTTTCACCAGTCCTATTTATCCTCTTACAACTGATACGTTAAACATTAGCTCTATTTACAGCCCTATTACTCTCAACAGCTGAGCCTACATCTATCACAAGGGCTCCTCCACAGGGAGTTTGCCCTTGCCATAAAGAACTTTCCAATGCCAGAAGCTCACTAATCTCCAGGACAATTTTCCAATCCTAGACATGTTTTTTTCTGGATATCACAAGGGTTTGTTCAAAGCATAAACACACCATGAGAGCTAATAGCTAGTTTGTGAAACTTGTCTCAAAATGTGCCCCCAGGTTTCTCAAGTAAGATCACAAATTCAAGTGCAGTTCAGCAGAGCCTGGAACTCAGTCTCACACTCAGTTAACTCAGCTATCCCACACAGTGCTGTGCATGGACACATTAGGCAGCTTAACCAGCACTGCTTGATACATTCTCAGCCAATTCCACAACTTGATATCCTAGAAAACACTTGATATCAGTCATTTGTTACCATTTCAATACTGCAGACCAAGAAAAAAATTGAGATCAACTCAAAGTACACAAATTTATTAGCATCCTAGTATTTTGGTCATTTGGTCAGAATGATGCTTAACAGTTACTGCGAAAAAGAAAGCTGAGATTCACATAGCAATCAAAATATCAAATGTTTTGAACACAACGTTCTTCTGCCTTACAGATCTCTACCACATACTTGTGAGAGAACCAACATTTACTTAGGCTTTGTTATTTAAACATGCCTACTGTTGAAAATTAAACAAGGTTATCTGTAAAATACCAACATCTAAGAGCATTCTCCTGATGAGTTCAGATTGCATACAGTGCGTGTCTGACTTCACATACAGTTCTCACCTCATCTGGGGGTAGGGTAGCCAGCGGTTTTATGACAGCAGCTAGAGGAACTTGGGACTGTTTGGCCATATCTGATGTACATGGAATATTGTACGATGTACATCTTATATAGCGGGGGCTTGCGTTACCTGGAGAACAAAGGAAAAAATGCCGACAAGTTTCAGTAAATTTTATATTAAGAACAGAAATCAAGACAGCTTCAGTTTTGCTGCTGAGTCACAGAATAAGAATGTATCTAAAAAAAAAAAAGACAGAAAACTTAATTCCCAACCAAAAGCCTCTTTACAACCAACCATGCATAATAGAAGCCCTTAACTCAAAACAAGTGAATTTGACTCCATATCAACTTAACCTCTAAAGTATTCTTGTTCCACTCTTTTTGCCAACTAAATCATACTATGGGCAAAGATCTCAACTCAGACATTTCTAATGTTTGATTTTGTAAGTCTGGCTGAAGAGTGAAGCACTTGATTACAGAATTGATTCTGAAGTTTTAAGGGAGCTTAAAATCTCCAAATAAAGTCACAGGAAATAACAAGATTGAATTCTTTCTCTATAAAATCCATGAACCAAATGACATTCCATTCATAGTTAAAGAAGACACTGTTTCCAGTCCAATTCAAACGATATTATTTGTAAATTCCAGTTCTGACCTGAATGATTGAAGACAATTCTGCCACTTTTTTAGGCTTGTGTTCATTGTTTGAATTCGTTGTTTAAAATATTTTACCTTGATCCTTGACCAAGAAATTGGTAGTAACAAGCGGTGGGACCTGTCCTCTTACTCCAGTGACAAATGGTTCTGATCCACGGTTACTTCTGTCATCTTCAATCACTTGAATCTATGATCGAAGAAAACATCACATTAATCTTTAGAGGCCTGGTTTCAAAGTACTATAAAATACAGAACTTGCACCTGTAAGACAGTGAAAAGGGAACCTGAGGCAAACATCACTAGCTCTAAAAATAAGAAGTCTAGGGCAAGCAGGTTTGGTCAAGCAGTCACCTCTCAGTTGGATTTCAATTATTACTGAACGACTAACAATAAAATACAAATGGTATTCTCCCCAGGTATTGAGTAGTAGCATACTTTGTGTTTTAAGGCCTAATCTGAACTCATAACAAGTAAACTTAGGTCAAGAAAGGATTTTTTTGCTAGTCTTTCTGTTTACTAGTCCTAGCCAAATTAAAATCAGAAGCTTCTTTAAGCCTCAGGGTGAAGTTCTATGCATGACCTGGCTTTTCCTTTCTGTTGTGCTCCCAGTGCTTTCATAGCATGCATTTATTTTCATCTACTGCAGCTCTGACCTAAGGACACACTTGCCAGCTCAACTGTAAATGTTTATTGCACTAGAGTGCTCAAGAATTTCTGATGTGAATTCTGGGGATGCAGAAAGTGAAGTTTCACTAGAGCTGAAAATGATTCAAGCTTAAACTTCACAAAAGCAGAAAACAGCCAAAAAATTGTAAATTTCTTGCAATTTCAATTTCTTCATTAATGCAAATGTACTTAAGAAAACAAATGCATCAGTTTTACCTGACTAAAATATCCATAAGAACAGAAGACTGTTCTTACATGTTTTTAACTACCTTTACCATCCCAGTGCTTGAATCTAAGCATTAAAGCAAGCAGCTGTTTTGCCACCAAACACACATACCTTTACTTAGAGTCAAATTGCAAAATGCGGAATTTTGCACAACCCAACTTCTACCCTCTCACTATGGCTTCCAAGAAGCCAACAAAAACACCACCCATAGCATCAGACAGGGACTTCTAGGATAAATCTAGTTGTATCTCAAGAGCCTACAGACTGACTGACATTTGTGACTTCACTGCTTGTTGCTGTTGTATGACCAAATTTGGTTAAACAAGGAAGAATTGATACAAGAGTCATTGCTTTTTTTTTTTTTTTTTTTTTCCCTTCCAATGCACAAGGTAGCTGCTTTTTCTTTAGGTAGAGTTCTCTAGACATAACCATTCTATTTTCAAAATCAAAATGTAATGGCTATGTATGAGCACAGATAATGAAAGAATGTTTATGGCTCCCCAGACCTCATATTAGTCAACTAAGAGATTTATAGGAATTAACATCCAAATAAAAATAGCTTATCCTCGGTTTTAGAGTTTCAAACCACTAGCCCAGTACCGGTATCAACAAGAACTGTAACCAAATTCTGCTTAGAACTGGTAGAAGACATGGCTACAAAGGCTCATGCTGTGTGTATGTTAACATGGGATGTGCTATATGGACAATTATACTGTTGGCTTACTCTGAAAATGCCAGTTGGAATCTGACTGAGATATTTTAAGTATCAGAAAAGGGGAGACATTCTTCATGATCTGTTTCTGCAACAGTCTGCTTTCTATTGCCTCACCAGTCATCACAGAAGAGAAGATTTTAAACAACTTCTTGTGGTGTTATGCTACTCATTTTGATAAGGCAAACAGAAGACAGCAAGGAAAGGATAAAGGATTAATGACGGAGGGTTAGTGAGGTGCAGGTCAGATATCAGGCATGCACAGATAGTCACCAACACACAGACTACAATTGACATAGATACATCACTTACTGGACTAGGAATTGCATCTGGGTCTATTCTGTGCCTGGGTTTCTGCTGGGGTGGCAGCTCATTAAGTTGCTTTATTATTATTATTTTTTTTTAATAAAGAGTGCCACAAAAAAAGGAAAGAAAAAAGAGAAGAGAAGACAATAATAAAACAAAGAGAAACAGTGTTACTTCTCTCTACCCAAACTTGTAGCACTGGCATTAGGTATTTGGATATTGGTTCATGCAACAAGAAACACCAGCTTATGCAGCATACACCAAACCTAAATCGGTCTTGAGTTTGTATCGGGCCTGGGCACCAATTTGCTAACAGATGTAGTGGCTCATGTGCTCATTTCGGTTAGAAATTGGAGATTTATGTTTTAAGAACATGCTGAAATGAAGGTAACTGATAAAAGCCATTTGAGATTTCATTTAGTAGGAGAGAAAAGAAGCAGACAAGTAATTACAAGTTTTTATATTCCATGTAAAAAAATTTGCAGCCACCAAGCGTTGCATACACCTGGAGTCTAAACAGCTCACTATTTCTGAATAGCAATAATTTTTGAATAGCAACAGTCAAGATCTCAGCTGTAACTCAAGATTATTTTTTTTTTTTCAGTTTTTATGTAAACTGATTGTAAGCACTGTCCTGGAAATGTTTCCTGTTATCAAATGATTGTAGCCTTCTGAGACAACAGAACAGCATCAGGAGCAGTGGAAAGAACAGCACAGCAGACTAGGGGCAACAATGCTCCCAGGCTTAGTATTCCTCATCATTGTCAGCCATCACACATCATTGCTCCTCTTTTCTCAGAGACTCCATTCCAAAAGAGAATTATTTGAGAAGTTGCCCATATTTGACTCAAGTTGTGTCCTGACTTAAGGACCCAAAGAAAGCCAACCAGCTCTTTGACAGATTAGAGGAAAAAGGAAAGGAAAAGCACTACAACCATCTCCTATGAACCATACTTTAAACCTGGAACATAAAGTTCATAGCTTGCCACCTCAAAACCAGCAATTAGTTCACCTTGGGAAGTAGGTAAGCAGGAATTTAGAAATGGTCAAGCAAGTATAATCAAAGCCCCCCAGGATTTCCAAAATGTAAACCATAACATGGTACAGAAGACCACATGAGAAATTAGAGCAGTGATTTGCATATGCAATGCCTTTCTTTAGTCTTCGGGGCTTATTCATAACAAATGACTGAAGCTTGGATATACTAAAGAAAAGCAAGCAGGAAAATATACTGTTGTTCTTTGGAAGAAGAAAGCCGCTTTCAGATCTGGACTTTGTCAGTTCTGTTTAATATAAAGACACGACGGGAGAGTTCACACTGAAGAACAAAGTAGGCTTACAGGGCTAGGAATGGAATCTGGATCCAAGCGTTTTGGTGGAGGTGGTGGTCCAGGCTGACTTCCATAATTTGGTGTTCCTGGATAAGCTCCTCCATAGTTTGGTTGGGGGCCCCTCACCTGTCCAAAGGAACCTTACAGGAAAGAGACAATGGAATCAAACAATAGCTAGCATTAGGCAATTCCTCATCAAGCACCTCCCATTTGTCCTATCATCATAAAAAAAAAAAAAACAAGCAAGAAGTTACAACAGGAAACTACTCGCTTTTCAGTCAATTAGGTTTAAACACATTAATCAATGTTTCAACTCAGTACATCTCTATCAATGATCCAATAAACCGACAGTCTTCCTTAAAACCAGACTTAAAGAAACCTGTGTTTTAAGACTAACGTAACTAGTTTTAGAATATATGATTAAAACATGCATCAAGATCACGTACTATGAATATTCAGGTTGAGCTGCAGAACTACCTAATAGAAAGTGCACACAGTACAGCCAAATAGCCAGCGGATGACCCATAATGCCTCAAACTCAAGTTATGCAAGGATTTATCTCAGGCAGTTTTGTACTGCCTGAAAGCACAGTAATAAGTTAGCATGTGACAACTTCTTTTGTTTTGTAACTCATGGAAGTAATTTCACATCACTTTACACAATTCCAGTCAATTACAGAATAACATCGTAATGCACGTAATGAGTGTTTTTACAGTTCATAGCAATTTGTACAGATGTTTAAACAAGTAATTTACCTGGCCACTTGTGCAAGGCTGCATGTGGGGGACAGGATTCTCAGTCCTGACACTTGCACCTGATTACTTTATCCTAGCTATCTGCAAACTTTATTGATTAAAAATCAGCCAAAACTGTTTTATAATCCAGAAAGTTCAAGTGGTATTACTTCGAAGCACACATGAAATGTGAAGGGTTTTACAAGGAGAAACATACAGCTTTGTGAATTAAAGAAGAAAAAATTGCAACTCCTTTTCAATGTATAACACTCCTCTCATACAGTATATATTCATACCCAGTGACCATATTGTTAAAAACTGTAATAATGATTTTCAGGATTTCAAATCCCTACTTTTGAAAGACAAGGTTGCAGACATCAAATTTAAGTTTGTATTACAATTTGACCGCAATTTTTTGTACTTCTATGGCACTAGGCATTGAACACTTTTTTGGCCAAGTAAGCTAGGCTTCTTTTAATTACATTAACCTGATTAAAACCTGCATGACAAATAGCTTAGAACGATAAATCCTACTCTTTGTCTTAGACTCGTCCTTCACACCAGGGAAACAGGAGGAAGCTCTGAAGTGCAGCCAGAAGCCTGCAAGTTACAAACTTGAAAGCTGTTTCTCAGTTTGCAGCACACAGAGAATACACCTAACTTGCAATTCCTACACTAGAAATACTCACCGTTCTGCTGCATTTGGTAACCTGGCTGAGGAGGATGAGTGGGAGGAGGTGGTCCATGGAGGCCACTCATGGGAGGCCCCGGGTGAGGCCCTGACAGAGTTGATGGAGGTGGTGGTGGTGAGGATACATGATTAGGCTGTGATGTTGGTGGTCCAGCAGCTGTCTGCCCAGGCAGCGGTGGGCCTGGCATGGTAGGTGGTCTTGGGGCACCTGTGGTAGGAGGATAAGAGGAAGGTCCAATCCCTGTAGAAGATGGAGGTGGAGCAAAACCAGGGACTTGAGTAGGCAGGCGCTGAGTTGATACTGGTTGACCAGAAAAGGGAGGCTGTGCCAAAGGAAGACCCTGAGACACACTGGGAGGAGGGGGTCCTTGGCTCGCAGTGTAAGGTGTGTAGAGACCAGATCCTGTTGCACTAAAGCTCCCTGAGACTGGGGGAACCGATGTTGGGGGACCTTTTAAGAAGAAAAGAGGACGTTACTATCATTTTTTCTATCCTCAAAACGTTTAATTCCAAATAGATCACAGAAGACTCAAAACCCCTTCACTCTAGAGCATCTCAACTGGTGTATATATATACATATATATAAAAATATATATCATTTTCTCATCTTCACATTGACATTTCAGTACTAACAGAGACAAGCTCTAAGTGATCATACTCTTAAATTCAAGCAGCTAAGGGATCCAAAACTTGACAGTTCCTTCAATGCCTTCTTTCCCCCCTCTGCCCCGTCCCCTACCTAAAAGGGTAAGCTGCTTATTTTCTACAACCAGAACACATTTCAGGATTCAGGGACAAGAAACCTTACCATAGCCCAGTCCAGCTGGGGGAGGAGCAGAGGTTGAAGTACTGCCAATTGTCATCCCTGCCATGTGATTGCTGAGTTGCTGTACACTGGCTGGAGGAGGACCGTATTGCTGGAACATAGATGTCTGGCTGACAGGCACGGGTGCTGAGCCTGGCAGAAACGGCTGAGAAGCAGGCAGCCTGAGAGGGGAGATGAGAATCTTCACTGGGTCCTCCATTATGCAAGCAGTTACAATTCCCCATGCCTTTATAAGGTGTTCTACCATATAAACACCAGCTATATGTCAGTAATATACGTGAACTGAAAACTAAGCATTGTGGCTACGTTTCTGAAAAGTAATTACGTATCCTACACAGGTCCAAACCCCTTTCATCATAAAAATCTGATGCTTCTTAAAAACACAAATTTTACGTTTAAAATATTTTTTGTTAATTCCATTTTAGTTATTAAAATAAATCAGAAATACTGCAACGGAGTCTACAGGGTAAGAAACAATATTGCCTGTGCTGGTATCTAAGAAGGCTCCGATGTTCAAAGGATTTGGACTCTCCAGCTTAACCAGAAAGCAGCAAAAACCAACCGCCTTCACCGCAACTAGTAATCAGTATAAAGCAGTAGGGTAGGACTGCTGCCCCTTTCACCCCATGGGTAATGGCAATATCTTTCTAGAGAAGATGCCAAGAACTTAAGATGGAGACAAGTCAGGGATCCACAACAGGAAAAAAAAAAAAAAAAAAAAAAAAACAGAACCAATACTAAGGAATTACTCAGTATTAACAGGTAGCAACATGCTCCAGAAAGACTAGTTTACACTGCCAGGCAATCAAATACAGCTACTGTGTGGATGCAGTCATTTCCAAACGAGACAGATCATGGGAATCAGGAAATTCCTTATGGGAAAACAACTACCACAAAAAAAAAAAGTCTTTGGAAGAGAAGTGGTTTTGATCAACCAGTCACTGACCCATATCCTTCCATAAGCATTTTATCTAAAGAGATTCCTATTTTCTAACAAATACCCTTCCTTACAGTAAAATGTTGATTCAAAACAATAAGAAAAAAAAAGGCAATGCCCACCACAGCAAAAACAATGCAATTCCTTTGTTTTATATCCTAAAAGGTCTAGACATAGCCTAGGTCTACCAAGGTAGGCCCTTACTACAGCTTTCGTTTCTTGTGTGTACCTCTGCATTGGTGCAGTTGAAGCTGGAATCCCATTCTGCACGTCTCCTTGTCCAAATGGACTGTATCCCAGGTGGCCGGAAGAAAGAGATGTTCCAGAGGTTGAAGGGGCTCTTACTGAACCTGCAGACATAAAGAAAAAATCACAAATTATTCACAGAAACAAGGGCTTCAAACAGCTACCATGAAAAATCAAAGGAGGAAAGAAGCACAAAAGGAGTTTAGTGAAGGCCAAATTGATATATCAATACTCCTCTAGCGGCAGATCATTTATACAACCATATTAGTAGCAAAACTGAAAACAAGTATTTTTAGACATTGTCACCAGTCACACCCCCACACAGATCAAGTACAAAATATGCACCATGGAGAGTTCTTGAAAAAAAGAACTTCATCTTTTGACGAAGAACCAACCGTGTTCTTGTCAGAAAGATATTAGGTTCCTCCCCCTCCAAGTCCAATTATTTTTTATCCAGAGTATGAAGAGTATTTAAATGGTACCTGATGTTCATTACAGGTCAGTTTTCTCTACTTGAAGGGTAAGCATGTCATGCAAATAGATTCAATTTTGAAAGACTGAATTCTACCAGCTGCTTTTTTACACAACATAGCAGGGGCCACCACAGGGGGCCAGTCCCAGCCTTTTAAGGTTGGAGGGTAACAGGAATACTTTCTCATTTTTCAAAGTGAACTGGTTCCATCACAGACCAAACCTATTTGCTTCAGAATTAAGTCTTGTCACTTCCTAGACCACACAATGCTGGATAAAAATGCCAACAGATTGCTGGATAAATCAGAATGCTGGATAAAACAGAATGCTGGATAAAAATGCCAACAAAAAAAAAAAATATATATAAACTTCTATTTTAATAATATTACATTAAAAACGCTGTTAAATAGAACAGCCATGTGACCACGCTGGCTAACCACAATGGAACATATTTCATATACAGGGTACAGGTTCAACACAGATGACTCCAACACCTTAAACTGTGAGAAGACCAGAGCAACACATAGACACTGCTGTGTCTTCCGACAGCGACAATGTGACAAGTTCAGAAGGGACTCCAAAGCCTTCTTGTGAGTAACTGTTACTAAATAGAAAACATAGGAGAGAAGCCACTTCTCAATTCTATAGCATAATTTACTCACCAAAGCATGAGGTTTCACCTCACATTTTTATCTTATCTGTTACATGTATGTTTTAGGAAGCTTGTGGGAGTAAACTCGAGGAGTTAAATAGACCTTTTATGAATGACTAGTAACTTTTGATTTTTTTTTTCCCCTTTGGTTTTAAGTTTTACTAAACCTCCTCCTGCTCTTCTTTTTGAGACTCAGAACTCAATTTCCAGATAAATTTATTATTTTTATATACCTTCATCTCATTAGACATTTTCTTTATAGCACCTATTATAGCACCTCTGTCTTATTACTCCTCTGGGTCAAGCATTTCCTGACCCCTAGCCATTTTTAGGTCATCACTTTCTGTGGTATTTCTGTTTCTGAATGTATTTTGTGATATTTTTCATGTTAGTTTGATATAACTTTCATTTGTTTGGGAATATTTCCTTTGACGGTACATGTAAACTGTTTGGCATTGTCATCTTTTGCCTTTGAAAGCATACACTTTTTTCCTTTTTTTTTTTTTACATTAAGTTTACATATTTTTTCAGCTTTAATGTGCATACAATTTGACGAATGCATGTTTAATTCAGAAAAAGCTTCAAAAGTCTTCCTTTTCTAGTCCTTGTCACAAACATACTTCTCTAACCATTAGCACAGACTACTCAAATAAGCACTGGAAAAAAAAAATCACTTAAAAGGGTATGAATATCTAGTGGTTTATCATCTTAAGGTTCACCGCTCTTGAAGAATCTTGAAGTTCCTCTTCAATATCTTTGATATACTGTCCTTACTCATCACAGACCTCAAAACAGAGGCAGATGACAGCATAATGGTAAATGCCTGTGATTTTACTCAAAGCCCTGAGACTATATGTATGGACTTGGCCCAGTTCTGCCTTCCTATTCTTCTATACAAATAGGCTCTGCTGGAAATAGCTCTTCCAAAATGCCACTAGTTAGAAAGAAGGAAAAAAAAAATGATTTCTTGCAATGTTTCTAATTGTTGCATCTTCATTGCTACCTCTGCAAAAACATTACCTTCTTCAACCCACAGCTTTTGAATCATAATTATTCCTAGCTTCTATGCTGTATCTAAAACAAGTGATAACTTTTTTCCCCTTGAATTTAAACCTAAACTATAAAGATCCCACGACTTTTAAGACCAAATTCCCCATAGCTGGGGAGATTCTTCATTTCTGCATTAGAATGTTTTTATTTCAGATCTCCCATTTTAGTTCTTTCCCAAGCAGGACACAACATTTTTTTTAAACGAAGGCTTCTTGACAAAACCTGCAAGGACCAATTCAGGTTTTGAAATCAACCTTTAGAAAACAGTCACAAGTCAGTTTTTATCTATGAATCTGCAGGCCTAAGGGATTTCTACTACAATTATTTCTTCATATCCTATTCGTGTTTCTGGAGTGCTGCCTATAAGTAGAGTTGGAAGTGTCCCATCCACCTCTTCCTGAATAATCAGGTACCCACACCTTTGAGATAAACATCCATGTTGAAAGGAAACTTGGCACAGAAGATGGTTAAGAAAGCCACCCCTTCCCCACAGTAGGAGTGGCACACCACAAACACTCCCACAGAAAGGACACCATTTACCTATGAAATTAGGTGCAAGAGAAGTGTCAGAGTTGAGAGAAACAGGAGAGCCCTTCGAAGGGAACCCCAAGGAAGGAAAATAACCTGGAAAGACAGAATACACCAGTAAATCAAGCCAGAGAGAAAGCACCAAGAGGCAGTGTTTCCAATGCTGAGGACAGTCTGTTGTGCAGAAAGTATCAGGTACATAAAATCCACATCACATATACTATTTACTCCATACTCTATACTCCTCACTGTTCTACCACATACACTGCCAACACAGTTTATATATTAACATGAACACAAGTGTAAGAACTATCATAAACTGACTCCATGTCTGATAATCCAGCAGCAACCTAATTGTCACTGATATTCAGACAACCGTATTTGCACTTTCAACTGTACAGTCTCATCAAAAGCAGAACTGATAGACTGAATGAAAAATTTGTGGTTCTTTCAACATTCTCATAACAGGAAGCTGCTGTTCTCAGCTAGCAGCTCAGTACTCCTCTTCTGATCCTGAGCAACACTGGCATCACTGGCACAACATTTCCATGTTTCCATCAGTTAGAGGCAGGGTTTGTCATGTGACTCAGATGTGAAGACTCCCTGAGGATGGCACCTGCTGCCCACACTTCTCCATTCAGTCCCTCCAAGCACTTTTTACTGTTTTTTTTTTTTTCTCCCTCAAATACACCCTTAAGACAAATACTTTGAGATCACAAAGTAGCATTAGCGGTTCTCCTTCTACCTCTCAGTGTTCTCTGAATTCCTGTCACACTACCACTTCTGAAATGAATTCTCTCCCCTCTACATTAGGTAGTTACAACCAATCTTGCTGCAAAGACCTACAATTAACATAACACTATAAAGATGGGAGTAGAAACTGTCACTATCAGTCACCTGTCTGCTCTTTTTGTTAATGCTTTGTTTGTTTGCCTCTCGTTTCTAGCTGGATCTCATAATCAGCAGCTAACAAAAGGTCAACTTCTGATTGTTGTGTTAGTGCTCTGAATTTTACATTCCTTCATTCTAAAGACAAGAATCCTGAATTTACAAGAGCAGGTATGTAATGTGCAACCTGACAATTGAGATTTGAGAGTGCAACTTCTCCCCATTCCTTCCACGGGGCAGGAAACACTACTTGGTCATTATCTACACTGAGTGGCCAAACAGCGTGCTCAAAGCCTGCGTCTTTCCAGGAAGCAGGATTTCTTTCCTCTGCCCAGCTCTGATTTTCATCACTTTTATAGGAATTTAAACCCTCTTCGAAACTAGTTCGAAAACCATAGATTAAGAGTGCTGTTGGAAGAGATTCACTGGGAGAAAGGAAAGAATACAATTAAAGAAGAGGAAGATGGAGGAAAACTGAATAAGCCTAGTCTTTAAGCATACCACGCGCTCTTCTTGCTAACTCCAACCAAAAAAAAAAAAACCCATAGTAACCACTTAGCTCCCCTTGAAGTCCCTTTCGTAGTACACAAATTTTAGTCTCCCATTTGAGTTAGTTTCACTTTAGTAGGCACTTTGGTTGTTCTGTCCTTCTCACTGACACAGAGACCATTAGCATACTCCTCCTTTCCTTAGAAATTCAGTGCAAAAATCAAGTATTTTCTCCTTTTCATTTCTGATGTTAAGTCACTGTTCATCTCTCAGTACAATTTGGGTATTCAAACCCAAAAAATCTAAACAAGTGACACGATCCTGCAGAACCAAGAAAGTTCTGGAACACAACAGCACGCCCACATATCTAGAAGCTTTCTATTGGTTTTAAAGATACAACAGAAACTAGCTCCAAACATGCTTTCTATCTGGAGCCATACATCTTAATCCTTCAAGATAGAGCACTAATCCTTCTACACAGTAATGTAACAAGGACTCTATTATAAATCTGTAACAGTCATCAACCACTGCCCCTCAACATGACCTCTTCAGGAATACTGTTCTATTCAAGAGCTTCAGTACCATGGGGCAAGGACATACAGAAAAAAGCTAGGCCATGTTTCTCAACACGTTAATTTTATGAGTTATTAGGAAAAGAATAAGCCCTACTTAGACAAGTGACAGATCAATAACCTGAGCATGAACAGAAAGAACATGATTTTTAACATCCTGCAAGCTACATTCAGATGGTAATTGCTACCATAAAAGCTAACAATAGGAAGTATGAAGAAAAAAAAATCCACACAACAATTCACAGGTTATCAATCATTAAGTTTCGACTGAGAAGTACCTTGTGGAGGGACTGGCTGTTGGTATCCTGGCATCGGACCATTATAAGCTCCATATTGCGAGTGAGGAACCCCTGGCAATGGCTGTCCTCCGTAGGCAGGCTGCTGGTATCCCTGATATCCAGGCTGAGGTTGCCCGTAAGGAGGCCCTGTGTGAGTTTGCTGGTTTACACTCATTGTATTCACATCCCCAAACTAATCTCACCTGTAAAAAGGGGGGGAAAAATGGCTTTTAGCAGACATAAAACCGAACTGACCAACTTCTCTACTGTTTTCACAGAAATGAGAGATCCTGAGACACTAGTCACGTTAAAATGTTAACAGTAATTTACTCTTGCACAGCAGTTTTTCAAGTAAGATAAATGCTTTACAAGAGCCAGAGAACAGTATTTACAGAAATTTTCCAACCAACTTACTCGCTGTTCTGTACTGGTTAGACTTCTGATCAGCTTCTTAGAAAAAAAGATTTTGTCATTCCATATCAGATAGTATCAAGCTTTCTGAGACACCTTACAAATTACTTCTGCCTCTAAAATAATCAGACCAATGAAAAACACATTTCATGACTTAGATGAATGATTCCTTAACGTAACACTCCACGAGTTTATCTTTCAGCTCTGTGCTACCCTACTAGATCATACTTCCTTGCTATAAGACAGTATCCACACAGGCTGCTTCTTGAAGTGTTTGAAAGTATCGTGAAGAGCGACAACATAGAATTTTGAATTTTCAAACAGCAAATGATTTAAAATCATAGACTTCAATCTATGTCATAGACCTCAATCATGTCAATAGACATAATTTTCAGAAACCTAGAATATTTCACAAGCAGCATGCTCATCTAGGGAAGATACTAGAAACAGAAAAGCAGCACAGGCTAAGATGTCACTAAAGAAGTTAGACAAAAGTGTAAGACTGGCAACAGAGCTTCAGAGACAGGAGAGAAGTTTCTTAGCAAAGCTATGCAAGAGATCTTAATAGATGTATTACCAAGCCCTCTAACTTTATAAAGAGAAAAATAGAAATGACATTGGGAGAGCCCAAACCAAGCAGGCAGTTCTTACAGCAAGGTACCAAGCAGACAGGTAAGACACAGAGCCCTTCAGTTGGAAAGGGCCACACAAATGAGTTCACTGGCAGAAGATTCCCTTCCCTTGCAGTCTCAAGGATATTATTGCATCCCCTGTTCTCCTTTAGATGCTCCATGTGTCGCTGTTACCCCTTCAGCTAATGCTGCATCTGCAGTAACAGCGTAAACATACCTGTGTTTGGAGAGCAATTTGATTTATTAAAAGACTTCAGTTTATATAAAAATGCAAGCTTAAGTGAGTAACTGTATTTACCCCCAACCCCACAATGAACTTGTACACAAAAGACAAATAGTAAATCTTAACACAGGAGACAAATACATCGGCAACAGCCATCAGCCAACTGAGGTAAATCCCAGTGACAAATCTACAGCTTAACTCAAGCGGATAACAGATACCCGAGCTGTTTTGCCTATTCATTGACTAGAGGATACCAACTAATGCTAGGGTTGACTTTTTCCATTATCAAAAATATGATGCTAAAGAATTATTTCAACAACTGGCATAATAACTGTACGCAAAAGGTCCTAAAATAACTACAGACCTGTAAGAACCATCCATGTACAAATGAGTTCTTTCAGGTCCACATATATTATATGAAGGAAAAACACATCTTACACCCAAATCATCTATTTCTTCACAGAAGACAGCAAGCATAATACCATGCATTCTACATTTAACCTCCTAGAGCGAGTAAACACAGTAAGTCTTAATACTAAGCATGCCAATGCTTACTCTGAAAATTAGATATTTAACTTTATATGAAAGCAAATAAAGTTTTATATCTATTTTTCAAGCTGTACAGAGGCAGTAAGAGGGCTTTTGTTTAAAAAAAAACTTCTCTTTAATATTTAAAGGTAATTTACTGTTGAGAGTAACATATAACACCATTTACAACAGCTTACGGCAAATTTTGATCAGCTTACAGAGTTTCTAGACATGATTACAGCAAACAAGACAGTCACTGCTAAAGATTCAGGTTTCCCACTCCACCTTTGACTTAGTTCTGCAGAACAGTCTAACCTGAGCAGCCACGGGGCCAGGAAATCTGGACTTTGGGACCAGCACCCTTCCCCAGCTTCACTGAAGGTTAACCTCTTCCTCCCCAGGCAGGCAACTAGTACCAGATTGCAATCACACACCTACCCACATCCTTTTTCTGTTCAGTGCAACCAGACAAGCAGGACAGCTTCTCCTGCAAAGCTGGGGGTTAAAGAAAGGGAGAACTGCTCTACCTGAGCAGCTCAGAACATATTGGCAGTGCTTGCTGTTGAGGAAGGAGGGCTGCTTTCTCGTATTTGTGCCCCTCACTATCGCTTTCTGGATTGTCTATGAGGAATTTGGCTTCCAGTCACTGTTCCTACAAACAGGTCCTTCTTCCAGCAAAATCTGCAGGCTAAGCAGCAGCATCCTGTAGGACACTTCCTGAGCTATAATCATGAAGACACCCTTTACACATCACACCTACAAAACTCTGCAGGACTCAGTGTGGATATTCCTGAACAGATCTCAGGTTTGCCCAAGCAATTACAACAGGGCTAGAAACGATCAATCTTCCATTCTATTTCTTTCCAAAGCACAATGGGGCAAAACCTCAAGCGTGTCCCTAGCAAACAACTTGTGACTTATTGGTGTGAGTGTATATTCAGTAGGTGACCCCACCCGATGACCTTTTACTATTCTCCTGTTAGCTTTTCTCCCCTTCCCTCCTGTGAATGTCAGCATTTCCCACTTGGGTTGAAAGCATTATCTGTGTCTTGCTCTCTCCTCAGTAATACTGAAACCAAGAGGCAAGCTCAATTAATACAAACCTTCCACAGAAAAAAGTTTTGGGATAGACTCTATGTAAAATAGAACTAGGTAATTATCTCCTTTGTGGGGTTCCAAATTTCCCCAACTGAGAGGAAGGCAGATAAACCTCTAACCTTTAGCTGGCCACGTAACAACCAGCACAGGCCAGCTTCCACCACAACACAAGGTGATGCTTGCTCTATAGCAGCAGATGGTCAAAGAGGAACCTGAAAGGAAGAGTAAGACTCAAGAATTAGCTTGGTGTTGAAACTGAGGACAAAGCAGCTTAATTTATCTTGGCTGCTCAACCTGCTCTAAATGTAAGGCTTGTGGCATGCTTGCTCATAACCGATGTGGAGTATCATGAAGGGCAGGGCCAGGAGTATCCACCTCTGAAAAGGCGGAAAAGAGTTGTCACAAATTAATCCATTTTCCTTCTCCCCCCGAACAAGTCATTTTTATCAAACAGCTTTCATTTTGCCTGCATCCAAAAAAAGCGTACATAAATTAGAAGCTAGTCACTTGAAGAAAAGTGGGAAAAATGAGGATTTTATGCTCTGTTTCTTATGACATGAAGAAAAAGATGACATAAAGAATGAAATACCTTCAACATACAGTGAGAAATGGACAAAGAAAGCTGTCCCATTTGATAGAAGTACTGAGGATGTTCATTTGTACGTGGTAACACATTACCATAGCTAAGCCAAACATAATATTTTAAGATGCTATTGATCATCATATTACTACTCACAAGTTACAATACACAAAGCTCCAATAACCAGGACTGATGCCAGTGGTAAGTCCTATGACAACAAGTGGATGTTACTGCAAATAACTCAATTTTCTTGCAGAATATACAGCCGTCACTCTATGTCATTTTCTTTTATTCCTCTGTACAAAGGCTGTTGACAATGGACGTTTTGGTCAAAATAGTGTCAGTGCACACAGTTAAAATTTATACTGGGATACCGTTAATTAAGACTGACTTACAAAGCCGGTAAGGAACAAACTGATGAGAGAAAATACACAGTAATACTACAAACGGATTTTTAACTTTTATAATGGTTTCTGGATTCCTTAGTTTCCAAGCAAAGACTACAGTTCAGTTTTTATGGCCTATTTAAAAAAACAACAACTAGTGATTCAAGTGAGTGTTTCAATCAGCAAGTCTCCCCAACCTTTGCAAACTGCAAGCTCATCATTTTTTTTGGTTTGCATTCACTGAATTTCCTTTTGAAACTGAGAAGCTTGATCTCATCAGTTCTTGAATGCTTTCACACTTTTCAAGTGTGTACAGCAAAATTACTTTTCTCCAGAAAGATGCTAGTCCTTCTTTCATTGGTCCCAGAGAACTAAAAGCCTTGTTGGTTTCAGCTTCTGGAGGGACTTGATCCTTGTTTAGAAAAAGTATTAATAAAAAAAGAGGATAGCATGGCCGGCTGTATTTTCCTGGAACTGAAAATATGCCAACTTGATTTCTGACCACAGATCACAAAACCCCTTCCAAAAGATGGGACAGAAGGGAACAATCAGCATCTCCACAGATCAGTTCAGAATATTACCTACAGGGCTTCTAAAGCATCTGGGCTGTAACTTTCTGGAGAAGTAGCACAGTTACACCATTCTCAGATCACTCTCCTGAAAGACAGGCATCCTTGCTTTTTTTCTTCAGGTATGACTTTTGATGTTCTCTACAAGCACTCACTGAATACTTGACTCTCTTTATATCCAATAAGCTCCTGTCTTGTTTCTCTATAGAGAAGTATGGAAAAAAAGCTCCTGTCCTGGAAACCGAAGACTGGCAATTGATCTGGAAGCGCTCGGGTCGTTACAGCAGCATGCATCCCATACATTTGTCCAAATCAACCCAAGTGACACTACAGGAATTGATTCTCTGAGCCAAAAACATCTGTTTTGACAGCTCACAAGATGTGTAAGAAATCTAGTTCCAAAAATAAGACTTTACAATTTCATTTTACCAGTGAAAGTCCAGAAACCTCAGTATTTTCACCAAAGACTTTCAGGAAAACAGAAGACAGATTAGCTGCTAGAACTTCATTGACACAACAGGTCCTGGAGCAGAATTTTGGAGGCCAGACCTTCCCAGACTGTTTTGAAAAGGTCTTTCAATCTATCATTCACTTCTAAGGTATGATCACTCCATGTTCTTCTAAATAAGAACCACCTTAAACCCTATTTTGTTAGGTTATTTCATCATCTTGGGCAAGGTCCAAGACAACATTCAAGTTACAAGAGACTGATTCATTTACATCTCTACCTCTGGAATAAAACTCTAAAAAATAAAATAAATTCACAAACAGTCACGGGCATTGTTCCTGAAAAGCAGTCCTGTAGGGGCAAAAGTCATTGGAAATAACACATCAAAAAAATGACAGTGAAAGATTTATTTCCTTCCATAGCTTTAAATCCATATACACGTTACAATGTGTGAAGTCATCTGACTGACTTCGGTGAACTCTGTACAAGTATAATTGATTAGGAAAAGCTGAAAGTCATTTAAAGTTTATAGAAGAGGCCAGAAGGAAGAACAAACAGGTAAGTAACTAGTAAGGCCAAAGGCATATTATAATGGTGCACAGCCTTTCTGCACATACATTGTAACACTGCCTGTTTTTCACCCAAACCATCTATACTCTGACTTCCTCTACGCAAACATGCGTTACGCAATTCCTATCACTCACAGGAAACCAGAAAATCTCACAATTAGCTTTTCCTGGCTCATAGTTTAATGATTTCTGTGCTAACAATGAACCTCACTCAACACGTAAAAACAAGCTTTATCTTCACAACTCATTGCTAATGAAGATCAAACCTAAATTACAAGAAACATCCACCTTGTCTGTTCTGTGAGACCTTGCTCTTGATTATTTTCAGTCATTCTTTGTACTTTGCCCTTCCTTAGCCAACTATCAATTCTTTCTTGGATTTTTGACCCTCTTTCTGATAATAAATATTACAGGAAGAAAATTTAGTCCTACAGTAAGTAGCAGGAGAGAACACTCAAAAAGGTACAAGCATTAAACAACTCATTAAAGAAATAATCCTTTAGACATCTGCTCTCTGTCAGAGTTCAGCTTTTAGCCATGAAATTAGAATCTGTAGTGACTGTCCCAGCAAATTAAAAAGCGATGTTGCTTTCATCACTTTCCACTTCCCACTGTCTAAAGCAATAAAGGATTCTTCTGAGTGGTACAGCTTTAAGCAGAAAAGGGCAGTTTCAGAAGTGGGAACCTCTCCCACACAGAAATGGAGAGAGATGCTTGTACTTCTGCTGACAGAGTACAGCAAGTCTCCTCTAAGGGGGGAATTTTAGGCCAAGTATATTTATAACAATCCCATAGCCAGAATACCTATTCTATGACAAGGAAAAAAAAAGCTCAGCACCAAAGATCTGCAGATCTGCTCTGAACAACTGCGCATTATGAAGGCTAAGGCCTAAGACAGCACCTGCAACAAGCCACCTCGCTCTAGGGATGTGACTTGACATGGCATGTAAATGAAGACTGGCCTCGTGTGTTGTACATCAGGTGGCTGCTTCTCCCTCCTAACATTTCCCCTAAACTTTACTACAGTTTACAGTTTAAAAGTAACCTTTTAACAGGAAGAGACTAGAAATGTTTTCTATGAAAGTATCATGTTAATAGTTGAAAATTAATGCTGTGCACCAGACTGAAAACCTCTATTCTTTATGTTATCATAAAACATGTTAACAACTCTAGTGGGTACTTGCGATGTCAGTGTAAACAGTTCACCTGTGTTCCTGCCACAACTTTTGCCTACCGCAGCGCGGGGAAGTTCAGGCAGGGCTCTAGTAGGCACGGGGTGACAGCTGCCAGCAAAGCCCTGCTGATTCTGAGGGAAATCGCCATACGCACACGGTGGGTGCTGAGCTACGGCCCAAGACCAGAGAGAACTGAAACTGCCCCGCAACCCCCTGCGGAGCACAGTGCTCACAAACCCCAAAGAGGCTGCAGCGACACAACACCAGCGAGCTTGGAGCCGCACGGAGGCGGCCAACAGGAGCCCACCTCAGGCTGCCTCCGTTCCGAGGCCCCGCCGGACTGCCGGCCGGGCCGCCTCCCTCCCCTTCCCCTCGCCTCCCCGAGGCCGAAGGCTGCCCGCCACCGAGCTCCGGTCCCGCGGCGCAGGGGGGGCCCACAGGGCTGCCCGGCCCCGGGAGGGAGCCCAGGGGCCCCGCGGGAGCGCGGCGCGGCGGGGCCGGGCGGGGCCGGGCGCGGAGACAGAGCGGGCCCCGCGCAGCGCCCCGCAGGCCCCGGCCCCGCAGTGC